>NC_141930.1:30118198-30269713 GCF_057802395.1 Ceratotherium simum simum | reverse complement strand
AAGTTCTGGTAAGTACAAAACTATTCAAAATCTTTATTTTGCTAATAATCTATTTTTTAGCTAGTTGTACTTTATTTTCTATTCTATATCTAGATTACATATTTGTGTTCTATCTTTATTAGAAAAAAGAATAAATATTGCTAATAATTATATTTTACCCAATTATGTCATAAACATATTCTGATTTTGAAGTAGAAGGGAACTTCAGTATCAGGAAATCAAGAAATTCTAGTTTATTCAAATATGAGTAAAGTTTATTATTTTTTCTCATCATAAAGGTACTATTTACTCAGAGAAATCTGTGCAATACACTGAAGAAGAAGGAAGCTGCTTGTAATTCAACAAAGCAGTGAAGACCATAAGAAATAATTGGTGTATTTCCTTTCTGAACCCCCCCACTGATTTCACCCCATAGATTCATGATAATCTGTGAAATGAACAAATTTTTCTTGCAATATCAAATCTGTGAATTGCCACAAAATTAACATTATGAATATACCAATTTTCTTGTTTTGTTTTCTACTTCATTCTTCTTTCTGAATTGCCTGAATTCCTACTACTTGGTAGAAAATTAAATTTAAAATATAATTAGTGACATGATTACATATCAAAGTGATAAATTAGTGAAATGATTACTTATAGAAGAATGATAAAATGTCAAACTATTTCATTTTAGTAGCACGATAACTTTTTTCCTTTAACATAAATATACAAGGATTTAAGGTTGTCTAGGAGAGAAATGCTTATGAATTGGCATGCATCTTGTAAATCTGGCATCTGTTTTGTCAAGCAAGTGGTGGAGGGAAGGTACAGCCCTCTTGGTAGAGGCAGCTATTTAGCTCTGAGCAGCACAGACTCAAATGTACTACTGATTAAGACCAACGATGGCATAGATAAGCATAATCATGGTTGAACCTAGTGAATCAAAGGGTGTTAAAAAAATCTGCTTTATCTTAAAAGGCAATACAAATATTCATGATAGTTCCATGGTCTAACTTTGGGCAATAAAGAGAATGCAGAGAAGAAGAGAAGGTATTGGTAGCAAGCTGTCAAGTCATTAGAAGCAAATTTCAATATAATTTGGGCTGGAGGCAAAGAGTTTGTTAACCAGGTCCTGTCCTTTGCTACTTCTAGGGATGTCAGTGATGGGGAAAGTGGAGGGCCTTAAGATTCTGCAGTTTCCTCTTGTTACCTCTTCTTATCTCCACTTCTCCTCCTGCAGCCTAACATGCTGGGAGAAGAATTAGCCCACTTTAGGCTACTTTGTCCTCCAGATAGTCCCTAAGTGTATTACCACCTTATCCCAACTTCAGAGGGCATAGAATAAACCTTATTTAAAACGTATGTAAAGAAACATTAATTTCCATCCAAATTTTGATTATTTTTTAAAGCTGATTAAAAAGGTGCACAATTAAAGACAGGGTAACTAAATACTGTGGAGGGCTGGCAGCTCTTTCACAAAAGGGTGCACTCTACTGTCAAGAATTACTGGTCTTGCTCATGTGCACTGGCAGATGCTGCATTAATTATGTCAAGGCAAAAGCTGACCCTCTTCCTCTGGAAGGAATCTGGCTTGCATTCTCTTCCCCAATGATGATGGGCACTGTATGCACTTGGATCCTTTTACTCAATGATAAAACTGAATCTTCATCAGGTTCTGTGTTATACACACACAATGCTTACCTCACCATAGCCTCTTACACCTCACATGAATATATGCAAAATCTCAACACTCTAAAACTTCCCCCAGTGACTTATAGGAGTTCCCAGAGATCCCCATACATGCATATGAAGGACCACATGAGCTTGTATTTTTGCTACAGCCTCTTCATCAAGGTGCCTGGCAACCCCTCTGCTGCAGGTACTTTCTCAAATGCTCCTCCACTGCTGGGCATACGGCAGCTTCCTAGGGCATGGTACCTTCAGCTTCTCTTCATGTACTAGGCTCAAAACCAGTGCTCGGGGCTGGGCAGCAGTGGGATAGGGACAATGGGGGCCACCTCTTCCCTCCAACGTCCTTATCTTCCATGTTCTTCCTCCTGGTCCCAGCACAAAATCTCCTTTCTCTTATTTTAGCCAAAAAAACCCAAAAAACAAAAAAACAAAACCTTTATCATATCAGCTCACATAACTGTGCTTCTCAACATAACCACCAGGTCAACACCTCTCCAAATAGTGACATCCAGGCAGAAAACTACTGAAATTAAAAGCCTCACTATGTACTTACATACAGATAAATATAATTTTCCAAAATTAGGTGAAAAATGTGTCTCAAAACACTATTCATGTAAAATATTTTCAAATAAATATATAAGTAAAGCAACCTAAAAAGTAATCAGAGGCAAAGAATTCTGAAACCTTTTATTTATATACTGAAGGAACTCATCATTCCTCCCATAGTTGGTGAGGGCACAGAGATTAAGCAGCACGCCCAAGGTCAGACCACAGTTTATCAGCCAAGGATGAGAAGAGGTGGCGGTTTTGCTGACTCCACTGGAGCAAAGCTGGATTCCCCAGCTCCTGATGCGCATGCCTGCTACAGCTGCCTTTATTGTCTTAAGTCCTATGATTACTTTAAACAGCTTGGGGAGGGAGAAGGGGTGACACACCTAATTTCTAGGTGGATCTTTGAATGCATTTTCCTAAATTATATATAAATAAGACTTGCAAATCATATTGGAGATATATGAAGAATCTTAGGTAACAGCTTGCAAACATTTAAGTAGGTGATTTGGGCCAGATTTACAGCTGATTTATAATGACAAACATGCCTTTTTCATCTCCATAATAGTGATCACATTTACTTGTTCAATTTGTCTTCAAGGCTGCAGGGCATTCTTACTCTGTCAAAAGACACTAATAATTACTTTGATTTAAAAACAACAGAAAATAGCCACAATATGCTACAAATGAAAAACAAGCCCAGAACCAGATAAACCCTTCCACAAGCTGCTCACCTGTCAGAGTCTGGCTTCATTGGAAGTGGAAGAGGAAAACCTTAGTGATTAGCTGAAAGTGGCTCTTACATTCCCTCCTGAAGTTTTCATTTTAGAACCACTAGTGGGAACAGTACCCAGACTGCACCATTTTAGCAGTGTGTAGCAATGCTGTCCTTCATTCAAAAAATACTTGTTTAGTGCAGTGTTTCCCAAAGTAGGATTAGTGGCACGTTAGACAATTTACCTTCATTTTCGACAACCTGTAATGGAAACATCTTACACTATCCTAATATGGCCCTTATTTAAGGATTTATGTGATACATTCCTTCTAGAATTTAATGTTAGGAAACATTTTCCTCTACATGAACTCTTTTGGTTCCAACAGACAATTTGAACTTTATAAACTTTTCCTGTTTCCTCCCTTTCCTTGACTGCCAGGACATGCAGAACTAAATAAATCAATTGCAAAACTCCCTTATTTTTCTCATTGGATAGTTCCTGATCTGTGCTTCTTTTATTTTTTAATTGTTCAATAATACCTGTTAATTTTAAAGATTCACAAAATTTAGCAATGTATAAAAAACACAAATATTATCCATAGCTCTGCCATCTAATCACCATCAACACTGGGCTGTATATACTTCTGGAATTTTCTTCTGCTAGTATAATAAATATGCATACATATAAATCAATGGCATAGCATATATATTTTACAAACTGCTTTTCAACTTAGTAATAGGTCATGATCATTTCTCTATCCAATAAATACAGATCTATAAAGCAATGTTTAATGGTTGCAAAGTTTTCCATTGCATGCATGTGTGTATCATAATTTACTGACTTAGGCCCTTATTAGCGTTTTTAGATTGTTTTTATCTTTAAATTATAAATACCCTTATCTAACTGTTCCATTTATGTCTTCTTATTGTAAGCCCCTTAAAATTGTCTTCCAAAATAGCACGTATAATGAATAAATAAATGAATGAATGAAATCCTAGGAATAGCCCGTATATCTACAATTATAATTAGATTGCATCAGCATTATCATGTATTCTTTATGGTGCTGTTACTCTGGAGAGGAATACTTTTCTTCCCTTTCCAGGTCTCAGCCAAAATGAGCGAAGCTCCTTCCACCAGTTTTTCCATGATTTATCCGACTTCTTCAGAAGGTCAAGGTCTTTCCCCTCGCCATTTCAGCGTCACTCAACCTGTTGTAGCCAAAAAGATCAGCTTCTACAAGAGCGGAGACCCGCAATTTGGTGGAGTCAGGGTGGTGGTCAACCCTCGTTCCTTTAAGACATTTGATGCTTTGCTGGATAACTTGTCAAGGAAGGTGCCGCTACCTTTCGGGGTGAGGAACATCAGCACCCCTCGAGGAAGGCACAGCATCACTAGTCTAGAGGAGCTGGAGGACGGCGAGTCGTACCTGTGTTCTCATGGTAGGAAGGTGCAGCCGGTGGACCTGGACAAGGCCCGCCGGCGCCCGCGGCCCTGGCACAGCAGCCTGGCCCTCACCGCGCACGCGCACCGCTCCCCTGCCGCCGCCGCTCCCGGCATGCTGCGCGCCCCGCGGAGGCTCGTGGTCTTCAGGAATGGCGACCCGAAGATAAGGCGCGTGGTCGTTCTGAACAAGAGGGTCACCCCGAGCTTCGAGGCCTTTCTGCAGCACCTGACAGAGGTCATGAAGCACCCGGTTACCAAGCTGTACGCTACGGATGGAAGGAAGGTGAGCATTCCAAGCTTCCTCATGCGTTGGCTCGCGTCGTGCGGGACGTGGACAGCCCCCGGGAAGGAAGGCTTCGCGCGCATGCGTGCGTGTGTTTTCCCACCCTGGCGGGAGGGCGCCCGCTCAACTGGGTGCGTGGTCTTGGTTCTCTCCTCAGAACCTGACCGAGGCTTGGGCCCCGAGGGTGCCCTTTTGCTCCCACGCTCCCTCCCAGTTTCTGCCTTCTGTGAGCACCGAGTTATGTACTGTGTTGGCACAGAAGTGAATCTTGACAATATTTCTTGAAAAGGCGTGGCCGAGAGTGGTATTGTTAGGTGGAGAAAGCATTTTCCTGGGATTCCTGCTGAGGGGTCTGGGGAGGGCTTCCCTTGCAGCTGACAGCATGTCCACAAGAGCTCACCTTCCCGGCCCTGGCGTGCCCACCAGGCCGTGTCTCAGCTGGTTCAGGGTAGACACTTGGCTTCAGCTGGATTCTTTGGTGGGGAAGACCGAGGCAGTACTGCGTCTCTTTCAGAGATGGCTTTAGTTATGACGGAAGACCCGTCTGCCTCTCTCCAGCTAGTGTGGAGGCTCAGTGAGGATGTTGGTCTTACCCCCACCCCCGCACACACTCACTTTGGTGTTTCCAGTTATTTTTTATACAACATTGGTGCCTAACAAATGCTTGGTGATTATCTCTTTCAAGTTGGGGAGATTGTTGACTTGATTCAGTTATAAAATTACCATATGGAAAGAACGAAACTGCATGTTGCTCATGTAAGGACCATAACTCTGGTTTTTTCTAGGTTCCCAGTCTCCAGGCCGTGATCCTGAGCTCTGGAGCTGTGGTGGCAGCAGGAAGGGAGCCATTTAAACCAGGAGATTATGACGTCCAAAAGTACTTGCTTCCTGCTAGATTACCGGGGATCTCTCATCGTGTGTACCCCAAGGGAAATGTTAGGTCAGAAATCAGAAGGAGTAAGTCACTTAAATACATAGCCCTTATTTTTAGCCCTGAGATTTTTTTGACCTCAACAACAACAAAAATCCATGCTTAAATGACCAATTTCCTTCATCACAGAAGAGAAAATGAGGAGATTAAAAACATTTTAAACTGAAATTGATTATATTTATAGTTGGAAGGAGTGGTAATTTTCTTTAGACTTTTCCAAATCAGTCAGTGACATGTCTGGTTAAATTGATGAGGTATGCTTTTTTTTTTGGCATATACTACCTAGTTAAAAAATCAAAATGGCAATATTTCTTGATTTGGAGAGGAATTCTATGGAATATATGTAAATAACATCACTGGTAGTTGCAGAGTTTTCCCTAAATGGTACCGTGTAGTGTCACAGCTGAGCTTAGCAGGTTAGTTGAGTGACTGTATTTTTTAAAATCTCTAACTACATACATGCTGCACTCTCTGATATTTTCCAGTAAAAGTCACAGGTTCTTAGATCTACTTTTTATTTATTAAACAAAAAAGGTTCATGTAGCCAATTCATGCTAGTTAACAGTAATCTAGGTTGATAATTTCTTAGGAAGTACTGCATAATGTGGCATTATCCTTTGGATGGAGGGGAGGAAGAGGGCCTCTGGATGACCAAGAGTGTAGGATAGGCTGTAAATTCCCCATGCATGCATGGCTGATCTCATTCTTCGTTGTGCTCAATATTTTAATCTCATTAGTCATTGTGCTCAATATATTAGTTCTATGCTGAAGTATTGATTGCCATTTATACTTAAATTTTGGGTTTTTTTCTGTTTAGACATAGAATAATATGTATTTTAAATGTGCATAATATGCGTTTTAATCTCTCTATTGCTAGAGTGGGAGGAACTCATCTATTATTTATTGTCATTTAGTTATTTAATAGATATACTCAATAGGTAATTAATAATGTTTCTATTTCATAGGCATTAGCTACCAGATATCTGTTAAGCATATGGCAGTACTATTTCACCTTGGTTATTTTACTAAAATGATTTTATTATTTTGTGTCTGATATAGGCTGCTGAGTATGATTTTTGATGACTTCAGGGAATCTGAGGGCTATATTAAGTTTTACTTTAAAAAATTATGTGAGACATTGTCATTTACAATTTTGGTAAAAGTATACCAAAAATAAGAAAATATTTCTAGGTTTATACTCTGAAACAATAAAGGTATTTAATTTATGGCAAGCATGTGCAAATCTGTATAAACTACTAACAGGAATTTGATTGAGTTTAAGAGGCATGAGTGCCAAGGTTATCTCCAGAGACACAGATTAAAAAGATAACTAGATATCTGGGCCTATGTCTAGCCCTGTTCTCTTTTGTGCCCTGTATTAAAGCAACTGCACTGATTATACAAAATGAATACTAAATTGACAATTATTTCTTGATTAACCCAGTCTTTTATATAAAAAGTCTAAAAAAAAGTTTTGGCTTTCGTATACTATAGATGTCTCTCTTGGATATGCACAGATAGGAGAATGAATACCACCATAAATTATTACTTGCTTTGTTTGAATAGGTAAGCAGCACTTGGTTAGACTCCAATTTCAGTACTGGTAAACAAAATAAAACAAAACCCCACAAAAATCTCTCCTTTTTCTAGAATCCTTAGCAATTTCTACTTTATACTTTCCTCATTAAAATTGCCTTATTAAACCATTAAAATTAAAATTCTGTGGATCTTCTCATTGAAGTTGATTTATAAGTTCTCTTTTTAAGAGTAGTTTCTAGAACTATACCAGATATCACATTGAACTCAAATAACCAGTGAATACATAGAAGTGAGAAACATATTAGTAATATGTTACCATGAAATTTAGAAAATATGATATTTTTTAATACTAATTCTTTACTTTTTTCTTCTTTCTTTGCTGCCTATTCTATTGGATATTTATAACTTCTCTACCTTTCACGTTATATTTTGATGTGGGGCATCTTTTACTCTTAAAATCTTGAAAGTGAGCACACATGTGCCATCAAGTCCAACGTCCCAGATTTATTCTATTTCTTCTGACAAAATGCATAACAATGATCGCTACTCAGACCATTCTTTGGCTCCTGAAAATTACTTGGCCTTAGAAAAAAATGATTCTCAGAATTTATTGATATATCCTTCTGAAAATGATATTGAGAAATCAATTATTTTTAATCAAGATGGTACTATGACAGTTGAGATGAAAGTTCAATTCAAGATAAAAGAGGAGGAAACCATACAATGGACAACCACTGTCAGTAGAGTTGGTCTTTCTAATAATAACAAAAAGAGTGAGATAAGCAGTTTTTCAGGAAGAACAGATGATCGATCATCTGGTTTAAAGATTGCAGCATGTTCATTGTCTGCAGATGTCTCACCTCTGGAGAAAGGCAATAATCAAGAGGGCAGTTTGGCAGAGGAAATAAACACTCAAATGACAGATCGAGAGGCTGAAAGTTGCAGTTCTGTGAGTTGGGAGAATGCTGCTATGGACACAGATGCCATCCAGGGAATTCAGGACCAAGTGAAGCATCATTATTATAGGCCCCCTACACCGAGACCAAGGAGAGTGAGACAAAAGAAATCTGTGATAGAGAGTGTGACCTTAGTATCTGAAACTGAAGTTCAAGAGAAAACGATTAGACAGTTTTCCTGTGGTAAAGAAAGGGAAGATGGGGAAAACAAGTCTGAGTATCACGTGTTCACCCATTCTTGCAGTAAAATGTCATCAGTCGCTAACAAACCAGTACTTGTTCAGATCAATAACAGTGAGCAGATGGAGTCATCTTTAGAAAGAAAAAAGGAAAGCAGACTACTCAAGTCAAGTGCAGTAGGTGCTGGTGTTGTAGAAATTACGAATCAGAAGATGTTAGAGGTGTCCCATAATAATGGCTTGCCACAGGCTATATTAGAAAACTCAATTGTAGAGGAAGGTATAGTTGATAGTGTGACATTAGACAACAAAACTAATATCAAAAACTTCATAACTTATGGTGACACCAGTGATAGATTCAGTCCTGTTGTAGCACATGCAACTCATTCTTCAAGTAACCACTCTGGAACTGGCAAAACTATTTCTGAGACCCCAAAACTATTTGAGACCCCGGCTTCAGTGGGATCCTCTACTGTCACCACAAGAATTGACAGACTAATTAGTGAATTTGCCAAGTGTGGTTTAGCAAAACTTCCAGAAAATGAAAAGCAGATTTCATCATCTGTTGCCAGCAAAAAGAAGTCGAAATCTCAGCACCAAATGATAATTGCCAGGCATCAGAATGGGGATATTGCAGCTAAAGCAATCTCCAGTGAAAGTAAGAGAAAGAACACAGGAGATAGAATTGCACAGGAAACCATATTGCAAGATACATACAGTCCCATTAAAGGAGGGATACTTTGTGAGGAAGACCTCCGTGCAAGTGATATGGTAATTGAATCAAATTATTTTTGTTCGAAAAGTAATCTCAATCCTGTAAATTCCAAGAATTTCCATAGAAATAAATTAAATACTATTCAGAATCCTAAGATTCAAGGACTTTTAACCAAAAGAAAATCCAGACCACTAAACAAAGTAAGCTTAGGAGGACCTACAAAAAGAGAAATTGGTCAAGGAGATAAAGTATTTTCCCATAATGAGTTTAAATATTGCAAAAATACTTTTGAAAATAAAAAATTATTTCATGTGTTTAACTTCCTTGAGGAGAAACCCAGTGCTTTTTGTGGACCACAGGCTCAAGCAGAAATGGCATCTTGGTATTTGAGAGAAACAGCAAAGAAGAGTTTAGTTTCAAAAGTTAATAATTCACATATAACTTTCAAAAGCCAGAAAAAGCAAAAAGGGGACAAGTTGAAATCAGGTACTCTTGTAAGTAAACAACATGCTACAACCAGGGCAAATTCCTTAGCTTCTTTGAAAAAAGCTGTTTTTCCTGAGGATATTGCCCATCATTCAGTTCAAAATTATATACAGAGATGGTTGCAGAACATAAATCCACATTCAACTTTGCAACCTAGAAAATCAACTCTAGTATGCAAAAGGGAAAGGAGTATGGTAAGTCGTAACAACAATAGTTTTCCAGGAAATACATTCCACACAAGTTCTGGAAAAGGAAATAATTTTGTCGTGGAAAATAAGAAGCACATAACTAAAAATGCCTGTTTGACAGGAGATAATCTAGGTAAAGAGGAAGGTAAATCTTTTGACAAAGATAACAGTGAAGAACTTACCAAAGATCTCTATGAGAGCCAGGTTGGTTCTCTGAATGATGCATACTTGCTTTCCTTGCGTAAATATTGTACTTTGTCACACTCAGCTATTGATGATCATAATACTACCAGTCAGGTATCTGCTGAAAAGTCAGGACCAGAGGTAAGCCTTGTTTATCAAGAAATAAACCTAGCAACAAAAGGGCGAAGTGTAGAGGCTGCCATTCAAGTAGATCCTATAGAAGAGGATATTGCAAAACACCTCTTACCAGTCCTGTTGCTTTGCCAACTGCAAGCTTTAGTTTCTAGTATTTGCAAGTTTCAGAATGGAGTTGTTCAAATACCAGGTTCACTTGCAGATGTTCCCTTCCCTTCCCCAATATGTAATTCATCCACTAATGTCCTCCTAGCTTGGCTCCTGGTGCTAAACCTAAAGGGAAGTATGAATAGCTTCTGTCAAGGTGATATTCACAAGACTACCAACAGAACTTCAGAAATACCTGCATTGTTGGAGGTTCTAAAGCGTATTGCCATCACAGAAGAGGCTGATGACTTGAAAGCTGCTGTTGCCAATTTAGTGGAGTCAACCACAAATCACTTCGGACTTAGTGAGAAAGAACAAGACGTGGTTCCAAGAGGTCTTTCTGCAAATTGTTCCACACCAAACATTCAGAGAGTTCTTAAGTACATTGAAAAAGAAAAAATACAGAACATATCCTCTTTAGAGGGAGGCTACTCTGCCAGTGAGAACTGTGCCCCTGAAGTCTGTGTTTCGGAGTTGACTTGCTTTCCATGTGAGATGAGCACTGTGAATAAGACTTATCCTCCAAAAGAGACTAGTAACGCCATTGACACTTTTTTCCCTAGTGATGGCTGTGCCGTGGATCAGAGCTCCATGAATAAGGCTTGTTTCCTAGGAGAGGTCTGTTCACTTACTGATGATGTGTCTTCCCATAAGGCTTGTGCTCATGAGGAAAACCGTATCTATGAGGCAGCTTGCCCAATTGATGAGGCCTACATTCCCAGTAAAGTCTGCAGTAACAATGACATTTTAAATTCCAAAGATACTGATAATTTGGAATTGACTGAAGAGTTAGAAAGAGTTGATAAAGTTCAGAAAGACCTAAATATTTCGGTGTCACACCAAAATATCAGTAATTTAAGCCACTGTGGCCTTTTCCTAAATGCAAGTGAATCAGGATTTGAGAAGGAACATAGTTTTCTGGATGAATTTCAAAATTGTTCATTAAAGAAATTTCAGGATAAAAATGCATATACATCTTTTGATAAGGAAGAATCAAAGACTTCTGAAGAACCAGGCTCAATAACCAACAGCATGGCATCAAGTGAAAGAAACATTTCAGAATTGGAATCTTTTGAAGAATTAGAAAACCAGGGCACCGATATCTTTAATACAAAAGTAAATACTGGAGAGCAAACCACTGAAGAATCAATCCGAAAGGAGTTAGAGGCTAATAAAAATTTGGAGTTGATAGAAGTCTCTAGCGGGACTATTATGGAAGAAGAAAGAAAGAAAGGTGTAATTCATGAGACAATCAGTAGGAGGCTGGCAACACCACCATCTTTAGTGTTTTGCTATGATTCTAAACAAAATACTGAAAAGGAACTCAATAAAGGGGAAACTAAAATGAGAGTAAAAATGATGGTGAAAAGCATGGAAATTGGAAGTTATTCAGAGTCCTCTCTTGATTTTAAAAACTGCTTTAAAAGTCCAATGACTTCTGATTGGTCAGACTATAGACAAGATAGTGAGAATGAGCAACCATATAAAACATCCAGTGATGGCCCCAATGACAGTGGTGAGGTGATTGCCCGTGAGAAAGAATACAATAAAGGAGTTGTTAAAAGGACAGTAGAAAAACTTTATGGTAAAGCAGAGATTATTAAACCATCTTTTTTTTCTGGATCTTCACATAGATCTCAGGTTTGTCCTTACAATTCTATGGAATTTCAGTGTGCTAGGAAAGTAGGTCTTTATGATTCTGAAGGTCAGCCATTTAGCACTTCTGTACAGATTTCTAGTAGTTCATCTATGTTGCAAGAATTTCAGGATGAAAGACAAGATAAATGTGGCTTTAATGATGTGAGGGCCAATTATAATGGAGAAGACAAAGTAGAACTTGGTACAAGACAAAATGGTCATAAGAGAATCCCCAGGGACATAGAGGAAGGAGTGCTGATTGACAAAGGCAAGTGGCTCCTGAAAGAAAATCACTTGCTAAGAGTATCATCTCCTGAAAATTTTGGCATATGTGGCAATGCAGACACCGCATCAGTGGATTCTCTACCTGATAATAACAGCAATGAGGTACCATATTCGCATTTTGGAAATTTGGCATCAGGCCCAGACATGGCTGAACTGTCCTCTTCAGAATTGGAGGAACTGACTCAACCTCTTGAACTGAAATGCAATTATTTTAACATGCCTCATTGTAGTGACTCTGAGCCTTTTCATGAGGATTTGCTAGATGTTCAAAATAAAACTTGTGCCAAGGAGAGAATACCAAATCACCATGCAGAGGAGCAGGGTAATCATCGGCCAGAAAGAGTATGCACATCCATCACTCATGTTTTTACAACTGCTGGTAACAGAGTCCATCCTGTCTCTGATGATACTATTAAAAACCAACCATTGCCTGGTGGTAATGTAAGTCATGGTGCACTTCAGGAAGGTGACTCTTTGGATAAACTCTATTTTATTTGTGGTCAACATTGCCCAATACTAACTGTTATTATCCAACCTATAAATGAAGAAGACAGAGGATTTGCATATTGCAAAGGTTCTGATATTGAAAATTCCTTGGGTCTCCATTTGTGGATGAAAATATATCCATATTTACTACAGTCAAACAAGAACGTGTTCAGAGATGAGAACAATAAAGCAAGTAGGAGGAAAGCATTTATTGATAATGCCATTAGCAATACATTTCATCGGCTTTATTTCCATAACACATTTGAATTGATGGATAAAAGAGGAAAATTAAAAGGAATTAAGGTCTTGGACTTAGAGGAAGAAAATAATTTAAAGAAATTTCAATCATATTTAAAGAAAAGGTTTTGCGTGAATTTCTTGCACATGTTGTTAGTTGTGGGTGATGTGAATTCAAATACACAAGATCTTAGCAGTCAGACAAATGAAATCTTTGAAGTAGTTGATGGGAATAACAACTTATTAAATAACAGATTCCAGAGCTCAAGAAGAAATCTCAACCAAGCAGTAAGAGAAAATAACTATCATTTCTCTTTTGAAATGCTTCGTCAAGCCTTCCTGTTTTGCCAAGCTGAGACATCCTTACATATTAGCAACAGAAATACATTAGAAATATTTTATGTTTTTGAGGATGAAAATCTTTTCATTTGGGAAGAGGAAAACCAATTAAATTTAACTAATCACGAAAGCAGTGATGAACAATAAGATTTATAATTTCAATATCAGCACAGCTTTTCTTCATCAGTGCATTTTTTTCCTCATAATAAGATGAAACACATTGGATGGATATGGACTAGATAACATCTAAGTTATTTCCCACTTCTTCAAAATGAGTTTACCCTAGAAACCTTGCCCTTGGATAATCCGATTTGACTTGCATCATTCTTCTGTTCTTCATTTTTCCAACAATTACAGACTCAGTGTATATTCTATTATTTTGTAAGTTTCTATGTGTGTTTTTTTTTCCTGAACATATACAATTTCATGTATCTATGATTTT
This sequence comes from Ceratotherium simum simum, assembly GCF_057802395.1. Lineage (NCBI taxonomy): Eukaryota > Metazoa > Chordata > Mammalia > Perissodactyla > Rhinocerotidae > Ceratotherium > Ceratotherium simum. Next base: position 30,256,162 of record NC_141930.1, on the reverse strand, counting down.
TCTCCTGGGACATCATAAATGCCCTAAGGACAAGAATTTATATATACATATATATATATATATATTTATGTTGTCAGTTCAGTGCATAATGTATATTGAACGTATTGATGAATAAGTGGAATAGACTTAGCCTCAAAGTACTTCACTTATTAATTTTAACTACTAATTTGATAAAGGTGTGATTGTAAGATATTCACAACAATCTGTCAAGGTTCTTGTGCCAAATGTGTTGAGTCTAGTTTCCTCAGAACATCTGTCTAATGAACTTGCAAGAATTGCCATGGGACAGATTCACCATTTTCTTTCATGATTAGAAAAATATGCTCTGCTACTAAGCTGCGTCTCCAGTACTTTGTCTAGAAATTATAATCTTTTAAACATTAATACAATTTCAAGAAATCCAAATAGGTCAGAAAAAAATAGGGGAAAAATTTAAGGCATGATCAGTGAAGGAAAATGAAAGGAGCTGGAACAATTTAACTTGGAAAAGAAAAGAGAAATGTGACTTTAAAATTCTCAAAATTGAAAAAGAACTGCTGTGAAGAGGAACTTGACAGATTTCTTTGTATGTTCACCTGCATTTTTAAAATAAAAAATTTAATTAGATATAAATAAAAACATGTTGCCTATAAGGAAAAATAAACTTGATTAGACCGTGAACCATAAATTGTCTGTTTTTTTGAATACTTGTGGTATTTTGCCTGGGACTTAGCTGGGGAACCTTTTACGATTCCTTTCACTTCATTACTATGTGATAGTATAGAAACAAGTCTTATAAACATTGAACTCTATGTCTCGTCTGGACCTGACTCAAAGTAGAATGATTAATGTTTTTGGAGCCACAATATTTTGGTGGTGCTAAAATAACATAAACTTGACATTGAGGAACTAAAGGTAATTACATAAAAAGAATACCTTTAGTTTCAGTTTTGCATGTCATAAATTCATAAAAAGTTATGAGTTGCTATTTATTTCACCAGGTGAAGACTACCTCTACATGAAGTATGCTTTTCCTACATTGTGATGTACTCTTCTCATTGAAATATGGAAATTGTAATGTTTTGTAAGCTGTAATGAGCAATGAGAAATTTTGGTGAAACTAAAGGGCAAAAGTTGTGGAGAAGTAATAAAAAGAGGAGAAGAATTAATGTTAATTTTTTTGCCTCCTGTGTGCCAAGGATTGTGGTAGATTTAGTGTATGTAATCCTTTTTCACAGAGGCACAGTGAGTTTGTCTGTTACTCCCTTTTTGTAGATGAGAGAACCTAGAAACAGGGAGGTCAAGTACTTTCATGAATGGCGCACAGTAGATATCATGTCAGGATTGGAACCCAGACCTTCGTGCTTGAAAATCAGTGTTCTTTTTACTACATCTTTATTATTATTTTCATGTGAGGAAAAAGGGGTAAAATGTTTTAAAAATTATCGGAGCAGAGAAGAAAATTATTTTTCTTTTTAATTTAGAAAGTGTGATGTTTAGATATACCGAGGAGATTGGGGAAATCACTCATAGTGACCAGGAATTTTAGGAAAATATTGCATGCAGCATATGGTTTTTGGCAATAATACTACATCAAACAATGTCCTGGGTGGCCCAGATGATATTGGGAAAAAAGAAGTTGGGAGTGACATGTGTGAATTAGTAATGCATGACTGTGTAATGTATTTCTTATTTAAAATGAACATGTTCGTATACATTGAATTCTGAGATTTGGAACCACATCTTATGTATCTTTATATCCCAGATTTAGCATATTACTTGGGACATGGTAAGCACCTAGTAAATGTGTGTTGAATGGATAAGAACTGCTCTTGAAGTCATTTATTTGTTTACCTCTTATTAACTTCAGATCTGTGTATGTAGAAGGATATGCAAAGATGCTGAGGGATAGAACTAAATTCTTATATTTTATGAAGCAGTATTTCAGTTATCTTTAAAAATGTCAGTGGAAATGATGGTTTTTTTCTTTTGAACGTTCAAAGGATATTTTTTATTTTCACAAGGCTTGCATTAAAAAAAAATCTAACTGTGAAATTTGGAAGACTAAATGAAACTTTAGAGGAAATTTAAAAATATTATACAAACCTGGATTTTGCTTCAGAGATGAAGGGCCTGAGGGCTGAGGAAGGGAGTCCAGTTTATGTGTTCAGGAGAATATATGCAAGTTTAGGATTTTGGGTCCCAGAGTGGAGTGGCGTAATTACTGTCTGTGCCCACCAGATGTCATCTGCGCTTTGTGCTGCCAGAAGCTCAAGCACCCTCAGAGGAGGCTTGCGTGGCTAAAGGGAGTGCCTCAAGCCTTGGGACAGTCTCTGGGCGGCTTACTTCTGCTTCAGAGAAGCTGAGGACCCAGTTATGCAGGCACCCCCTAAGTCTTAAACCCAGTATAACAATATTCAGAATTAAAGGAAATATCCTGTTAGTAGCAAAGAGCTGAGGTTCAAAAGTAGAGGAATACGAAGAAAAATGCCAGCTATCAAGAAACATCAGAGTTGATTCTAAGGAAAGCTCAACTTGGGGAGGGTGAAAGCAAGCAAAAATCCTAACTCAAGTTGAAACTAAGTTAATAAGTCATTGGCTCAGTGGGTAGAGGTGATTTTTACATGAAGCTTTCAGATGTTTCACCTCTTAACCTTTCAGTGACATAAAACACATGTCCCATTTTCAAGGTTTAAACTGAGGTATTGAAGCTATGTTCCATGTTTGTGGCACTCCTTTTGTTAGTTTCCTTGTCAATAAAATGGGGCCACCACTTAAAAGAAAGTTCTTATGAGGATATACCATATGAGATTGTTGTGAGGGGATCACGTGGGAGAATGATTGTAAAGCTCTTAGCATAGAGCTTGGCACACAGTGCTGAATACATTTTAGCTGTTTCTTTAAAAAAGCCATTAGAGTTAATGTCTTTGATACGCTCTTTAATTGGTGTTTTTCTAATCAAGAAGTATTAGCTCTATTGGGTGCTAAGAGATATAAAAGAAACAATTTCAACATTTATTCATATGACCCTTTACAAAGGTGAAGATGACTAACATTTTGAGCCCTGCTTGGTGCCAAGTTATGCTAGGTGTTTTATGTATAGTTATCTTAGTCAGACCTCACAATAACCCCGTCGGATAGGTACTAGTATCTACAATGTAGCAGGAGGAGGCAAGACTCAAGGGAGCCAGGAAAGAAGCACTTTTACTTCCATGTCTGTATTTAATCCTCACAAACAGCCCTGAATTTTGTGCATACTCTGTATACTGATCCACCCTGAAAACAGAAAATGACTTTGTATTCCATTTATTGAGGCTGAATGGGATTCTGTAACTGTAACATAGTAAGTCAAAATTATTTTAATCCAAAGAGGAATACTTTTCCATACAGATATAATATGAACATGTACCAAATATTTATTTAACTCATTAAATTCATTAATTAACTAGGGAACCACTAACATGTTACAGTGAGTTCAAAGGAGAATTTAAAGTATCACACAAAAATAGTAAAGGAATGCTGAAATGAATATGATTTGTCCAGGACAATAATTAATTGCATTGCGTTTCATTGGACACAACTAATTTATTTTCTGTGAAGAATAATAATTTGCATTATTAGTTTGTTTGTTTGTTTTTTACAATTAACAGGATTGTAAGATAACTTAAAGATAATGAAAAGCAGAGGTAACTCCTAAGACTGCTTGACAAGGCATTTAGTAATGTTTTTGGTCCATTTCAAGGCGTTTCACAGTTTTTCCATATGAAGGCTTTATTTCCCAATGACTTAAGTGCTAAGTTATTAAGGAAATATTCCTAAGTAGCATATAGTGTATGACTGAAAAAACTTTCTAAAATTAAGCAATGAAACAACAAACACTCTAAGAGGAATAAGTCTTAGTTTGCCTGATGGTTTTAAGGCAAATCTGTTTGTCTTGTAGTTCTGGACATAAGCAATAAATATTGCTCAGCATAGATTTTAAATGCCACATACAGTGACTGATTTTAACAATTGGAATTCTTCCTAAAGGATGTATACATCAGCCTTTTCTCTATGCATGCATATTGTCAATACCTTATCAATTTTTACTTTCTGATTCGTTCACAGAGATTACCATAACAATGACTACAATAACAAAGACAACAAAAGTTAATGGAGTAAAAATCATTTAACTGCTTTCTCTCTTGAGAGTAGTTCTTATCTTTTGTAAGACCAATGATGTTTTTGGGTTTTTCCTTCTAGCTTTATTGAGATATAAATGACCTATAACATTATGTAAGTTTAAGACATACAGTGTGGTGATTTGATACAGGTATATATTGATCAATGTTTACCACAATAAGGTTAGTTAACACATCCTTCACCTCACACAATTACTGTTTTGTGGTTATGGTGAGAACATTAAAGCTTTACTCTCATAGCAACTTGCAAATATACAATATAGTATTGTTGACTATAGTCACTGTGCTGTACATTAGATCCCAGGAACTTATTCATCTTATAACTGAAAAAGTTTGTGTGCTTTGACCAACATCTCCTGATATTGCTCATTTCTTGGCCCGTGGCAACCACCATTCTACTCTGTTTTTATGAGTTTGATGTTTTTAGATTCCACATATACCTGAAATAATACAGTATTTGCCTTTCTCTGGCTTATTTCACTTAGTGTAATACCTTCAGGGTCCATCCAAGAATTTCCTTCCTTCTTAATGGCTGGATAATATTCCATTATATGTATATACACACATACATAACACATTTTCTTTATGGATTCATTTGTTAATGGACACTTAGGTTATTCCCATGGCTATTGTGAATCATGCTGCAATGAATATGGCAGTGCAGATGTCTCTTTGAGATAATGATTTCATCATTTTTGGTTATATACTCAGAAGTGAGATTCTTTTTCTCTGAAAATGACTTTTTTCCTGCATTTGTTGAGATGGTCATATGATTTTTGTTTTTCAGTCTATTAATGTGGTATATCACATTTATTGATTTGTGTATATTGAAGTATCCTTGCTTCCCAGGGATAAATCCCACTTGATCGTGGTGTATGATCCTTTTAATGTACTGTTGTATTTGGTGTAATGACTTGATAGCCTTGCCAGACAAGTGGTTTGTTATTGTGTAACCAGTCTTTCTTCATCCAGTGCAGTATATTTGTTTGATTGCAGTGTCTTTTTATGACTTTTTTGCCTTTTAGAAAATTTAGATAAGCACGTATATTTTTATTTAAAAAAAAAGTATTTTGTTGAGAATTCTTGCATCCATATTCATCAGGGATACTGGCCTGTAGGTTTCTATTTTTGTCATGTCCTTATCTGGCTTTGGTATTAGGATAATGCTGGCCTAGTAAAATGAGTTTGGGAGTGTTCCCTCTTCTTTGTTTTTTGGAAGAATTTGAGAAGGATTGATGTTAATTCTTCTTTAAATGTTTGGTAGATTTCACCTAGGATGGCATCTGCTTCTGGGATTTTTTTATTGGGAAGTTTTTGATTACTGAATCAATCTCCTTACTTGTTATTGATCTGTTCATATTTCTCATGATTCAGACTTGGTAGGTTGTAAGTTTCTGGGACTTTATCCATTTCTTCTAGTTTGTCCAATTTGTTGGCATATAATTGTTCATAGTAGTCTCTTGTGATCCTTTGTATTTCTGTGGTATCAGTTGTATATCTCCTCTTTCATTTATAATTTTATTTATTTGAATCTTCTCTTTTTTTGGTAAGTCTAGCTAAAGGTTTGTTAATTTTATCTTTTCAAAAAACCAACTCTTAGTTTTATTGAACTTTTCTATTGCCTTTTAAGTCTCTATTTTATTTATTTCTGCTCTGGTATTTGTTGTCTCCTTCCTTCTGCTAACTTTAGGCTTTTTTTTTTTTCCTAGTTACTTGAGGTATGAAGTTAGGTTGGTCGTTTGAGACCTTTCTTTTTTCCTATTGTAGGCATTTAGCTCTATAATCTTCCCTCTTAGAACTACTTTTGCTGCATCCCATAAGTTTTGGTATATTGTGTTTCCATTATTGTTTCTTTCAAGATATTTTTTAATTTACTTTTGATTTCATTGTTGATCCATTTGTTGCTAAGGAGTGTGTTGTTTATTTTTCATATATTTGTGAATTTTCCAGTTTTACTCCTGTGATTGATTTCTGATTTCATTCCCTGTGGTCAGAAAAGATATATGGTATGATTTCAGTCTTTGTAAATTTGCTGAGATTTGTTTAGAAGCTCAACATATGATTTATTCTGAGAATGTTCTGTATGTGCTTGAGAAGAATGTGCATTCTGCTGCTGTTGGATGGAATGTTGTATATATGTCTGTTAGGTCCATTTAGTATAAAATATAGTTCAAGTCAATGTTTTCTTATTGATTATCTGCCTGGATGATCTATCTTTTGTTGAAAGTGGGATATTGTAGTTCCTACTGTTATTGTATTGTTTTCTCTTTCTTCCTTCAGATCTATTAGTATTTGCTTAATATATTTAGGTGCTTCAATTTTGGTTGCATATGTACTTACAAATGTTATACCTACTAGATGAATTGACCACTTTATCATTATATAATGATCTTCTTTGTCTCTTTTGATGGTTTTGACTTAAAGTCTATGTTGTCTAAGTATAGCTGGCCCTGCTCTCTTTTGGTTTCTGTTTCCACAGAATATCTTTTTCCATCCATTCACTTTGAGCCTATATGTGTCCTTAAATGTGAAATGAGTCTCTTATAGGCAGCATATAGTTGGGTCTTCTTTATTTTATCCATTCAGCCACTCTGATACTTTTGATTGGAAAATTTAATCTATTTATATTTAAAGTAATTATTGGTAGCTAAGGACTTACTAATGCCATCTTGTTAATTGTTTTCTGGCTATTTTATAGTTCCTTTCTTCCTTTCTTCCTCTCTTGCTGTTGTCCTTTGTGATTTGGTGATTTTCTGTAGTGGTATACTTTGATTCCCTTCTCTTTATCTTATATGTATCTACTATAGGTTTTCATTTTGTGTTTACCCTGAGGCTTACTTTGAACTTCTTATAGATATAACAGTCTATTTTAAGCTGATTACAGTGTAACTTTAATCCCATACAAAAACCCTACCCTTTTATTCCCTTCCCCATTTTATTTTTTGATGTCACAATTTATCTTTTTGTATTGTGTATCCATTTACAAATTGTTATAGTTATAGCTATTTTTAATACTTTTGTCTGTTAACCTTTATACTAGAGTTAAGTGGTTAACACGCCACCATATTAAAGTATTGAGTATTCTGATTCTGACTGTATACTTTAACAGTGTGTTGTATATATTCATATGATTTTGTGTTACTAGTTAGTATCCTTTCATTTTAGCTTGAAGAACTCCTTTTAGCATTTCTTGTAAGGCAGGTCTAGTTTTGGTGAACTCCCTCAGCTTTTGTTTGGGAAAGTCTTTATCTCACCTTCATTTCTAAAGGACAACTTTGCTGAGTAAAACATTTTTGGTTGGTAGTTTTTTTCTTCTTTCTGCACTTTGAATATATCATCCCATTCTTTCCTGGCCTGCAAGGTTTCTGTTGAGAAATCTACTGATTAGTCTTATGGGGGTTCCTTTGTATGAGGGAATTTTTTTTTCTCTTACTGCTTTTAAAATTCTCTCTTTGTCTTTGATTTTAGACTGTTTTATTACAATGTGCCTTAGAGAAGATTGTTTGGGATTCGAACTTTGCTGTGACCTATTAGTTTATGAACTTGAATGTCCAAGTCTCTCCCTAGGCTTTGGAAGTTCTCAGCCATTATTTCTTTATAAAGAAACTCTCTTCTCCTTTCTTCTTCTCTTTTCCTTCCATGACTCCAATGATGCATATATTACATTTCTTTATGATATCTCATAAATCCTGTAGGCTTTCTTCATTCCTTTTCATTTTTTTCCCTTTTTGCTCCTCTGACTAGATAATTTCAAATGATCTTTTCTTCTTGCTTACAGTTTCTTACTGCTGCTTTATCCATTCTAATGTTGAAGTTCTGTATTGAATTCTTCAGTTTAGTCATTTTATTCTTCACCTCCAAAATTCCTATTTGTTTCTTTTTTATGTTTTCTGTCTCTTTGTGGAACTTCTCATTTTGTTCTTGTGTTGTTTTCCTTATTTCATTAATTTGTTTATCTGTGTTCTCTTGAAGTTCTCTGAGCATCTTTAGAACAATTATTTTGAATTCTTTCCCAGGCACTTCCTGTGTCTCCATTACTTTGGGGTCAGTTACTGAAAGTTTGCTATGTTCATTTGATGAAATCATGTTTCCCTGAGTCTTCATGATCCCTGTAGTCTTCCATAGGTGTCAGTGTGTTTGAAGAAGTGGTCATTTCTTCCAGACTTTATGGACTGATTTTATTAAGGAAAGATGTTCATCTGTGGGTGGAGGCATGCTGGAATGTGTTGTGACCCTGGGTCTAGTGGTGCAGGGTACAAAGTGTTGGGGTGTGTGGTGGTTCTGAGTCTGGCGGGGCATGGTGACTCATCAGCTTAGGCTGCTGGGGTCCACAGCATCAACAACTGCATGGTCCTTGGCTACCACTGAGGGGCGTCCACTGAGGCTGCAAGGGCTGTTGGGATACTCAGTGATGCCTCCAGGTCCATTGCCTAGGGATCAGGGTATGCAGTAGTGGTGACCAGAGCTGGTGGTGTACACATTCGGCTGTGGGGCTGGCAGCAGGTGCCTGTGTAGTGACACAGACTGGTTGCAAAAACACAAATAGTAATGGGGTCCAGGGCAATCAACAAGGGTCAGGGCCAACTGTGGGTAAACTGGCAGCTGGAGGGTGGGCCCTGGCTGTTAGCATGTACTACTGTGGCTGCTGGGTCTGACCATGGGCACATGGAGTGGAGGCCAATGTCAGTAGTCAGGCCAGAAGCATGCAGTTGCATAGGTGGAGTGGCTTGTTGCAAATGAGCCCAGTGATGCAGGCCATTGACAGGAAATGAGGCTGGAATTGGACCCATAAACAGCTGTGGGGTTCTGTCTGTTGGCATGTATCCTTGTGGCTGTAGGGTTTCCCCATGGGTATGTGCGTGACAGTGGAGGCCAGTAATGAGAGTTGGGCCAGTAGCATACAGGTGTACTGCTGGTGGGGTTAGCTGCCGGTGAGCCCAATGGTGCAGGCCGGTGACTGGAGATAGGGCCGCATCTAGACCTGCAGTAGCTGTGGGGGCCTTGGCTGTCAGTGTGTACTACCATGGCTCTAAAATCTCACCATGGGTACACACATGGCAGTAGAGGCTGGGCACGAGAGTCAGGGCATTAGAGTGCAAGTGCACATCTTGTGGGACTGTCCCTGAGTGTGCACAGTGTTGGGGGTCAGCTGCAGGGATCTAGGCTGGTATTTTGCACTCACATAGCCTCAGAGGCCTGGGCTTGAGCTGCTGCTGTGGATCCCAGGGCAAGGAGGAGGGAGTGGTGAGGGACGCAGGTAGCTGGTGTCTTTGAACACGAATACTTGTGGGGCAAAAACCAGTGAAATATGCAGGGGACCTGTGGCGGCTTTGTTGGGCATTGGTTTCTTCACTGGTGGTATCTGCTGGGGTCCTTTGCAGCTCAGGTCACTTGGAACCGTGGTTGCTCTCGTTGCATGGCTTATCCTGGGTACCCCTGCTCTTCTTCCTTGTTCCTAGTCACCTCTGTATGTCTCAGCTTTCCTGGTCTGTGGGTGGGGTGAAACCAAAGTGAGTCCTTCATATGGTGCCCTGAAAGGCTGGAGACAGGCTAGGGAAGCCATTCACTTACCCCTCTCTCCTTTTCCCAGTGAGGGGAACTCTTTTTAGCTGGAGTGTTTCCTCTTGGTGCTGAGTTGTGTCAGCCTGGGGGATAGGGTGATGTAGGCAATGAAGCTGTTCTTCCTTCCCTTTTTGTGTGGTTATTCTCAGGTTTTTTTCCACTCTGTTTCTTAAGTGGACTCCTAAGCTCTCCCAGAGCTGTTTTTGTTCATGGATAGCTTCCCAATTGTTGATCTTTGTGGGGGGATTGGATCTGGGGTCTCCTACTCCACCATCCTGGTGACGTCACTCCTGTAAGACTAATGTTGGTGAATGGCTGGAGTCTATAGACTGCTACCTAAGACTGCTTAAAGCTCAGGTGTATCAATATAATCAAGTAAGTTAAGATAGGATGTTAGACTCATGGAGAAAGATGACTTGAACATCATAAGCATTCATTATATTAGGACTGATAATGGTTAGTGAGAAATAAGTGACATTAAATACTATTTATTCGTATATATGGGTAGTCATATACTTATATCATATACTTATATACATATATGGCCCATTTATTCTTATGAATGTGGTGTAGAAAATCCAAAAGAATAATTCCATGTCATTTATATGACATTGGGAATTTCTTTTAGACTCATATTTAAATATAGGCCTATTAGACAGTGGGAATTCTCATTTAAAAAATAGTTATGTGAAGAATGACTTGGACTCACAGAAAGCTCTCTAGATTTATTTTATGCCTTTGCTTACTTTTTCCCTGTTCACCCATTAGTATACACCAGTATGCACACTCAGCTCTGTCCTATGTTTCATAGAACTTATGCTCCCTCTCTCAGTCTTCCAGAAGGCATGGTATAGCATAACATTATGGGGATTCAGGCTGGTGTTCTGTTCCTTCAGGAAGTTAATATTGAAGTGAGTGAAGTGAGCATGATATGCCCTGATTGGCAGTCTGCCAGGCATAATTATAATGTAGACCTTCACCTGGGTCAACAAATTGCATTATCAGGCAGCGTCTGATTGATGTGAAGTATGTGGAGTGATATGGGACACTCTTGGTAGGACTGACTTAACCCTTGAGTGAGATAGGAACGGGGTCCACAGTGACTGCCTAGTTGACAGACAGCTGCAGACATCCACAGACAGCTGGCCCACTGGTTTCCATAGGGCGTTAAGAGCGAAAACCAGAGAGTAGGTCTGCACTGGCAGCTTATCCAACTCAGAAGTTTTACTTCTTTGAATGGCAAATCCTTTTGCATTTTTATTTATTATCCGAGTTGCGCATGTATAACTAGTTTTAAAAAATCAGGTAAAAGTGCAAGCCTGAAAGTGAAAAATAGTAGACCACTGTCAGACTCTTCAGCATACCTAATTCCCATTCCACACAGGCCTTTAAACCTCTACCTTGAAAACTTTTAGCTCTCTCTGCTATTTGTTTCTGTATTTCTAAAAATACTGGTAATTTTTTCAATTTTAGATTTTGTCTACTGGTATCTTCCACCTCCCACCTTCTACTTCCTGTCCCTGTTCCTCCCAATAATGTTATAATTTTTTTTTAAATCACTATTCAGAGTTTTTATTTTAATTACCATGTAAATATTATTCCTAAATTGAGTCTCTTAGCATATTCTGACCACATTTCCTTTCTTGAACTACTTTTATTTTCCCTGAAGTTAAAAATTGACTATCACGTATTCATTACCAAACCCTTCCCCCAGACTGTAAATCTCTGTCAGCATAGAAGTGCAGATTAGTTCTTCTATTGGACCTAATATTTTCTCTTGGGGACATTAGTTGTCTTGGAGGCATTCTTTTTATTTTTTCTGAGGAAGACTCACCCTGAGCTAATATCTGTTGCCAATCTTCCACTTTTTGCTTAAGGAAGATTGTCCCTGAGCTAACATCCATGCCCATCTTCCTCTAGTTTGTATGTGGGATGCCTCCACAGCATGGCTGATGAGTGGACCTGTCTGCGCCTGGGATCTGAACCTGCAAACCCGGGCTGCTGAAGCGGAGCATGTGGAACTTGAACCATTCGGCTGCAGGTTGCCTCCCTTGGAGGCATTCTTCATAAAGCTCTCTTCCACTCCTCCCATCCTCATCCAAAATGGACTGTTTGTTCTGCAGGCCCACTGCACAATTGTCATCCTGGAGTTTTCCTTCAGCAACATCCTGGGAATGTCCTTTCCATCTCTACATTGGATGTCTTGTTTCTTGAAACCCATATCTTATTATTAGTTTAGGCCTCAGTTTGTGTGTGTGTGTGTGTGTGTGTGTGTGTGTGTGTGTGAGAGGAGGATTAGCCCTGAGCTAACATCCATTGCCAATCCTCCTCTTTTTGCTGAGGAAGATTAGCCCTGGGCTAACATCCGTGCCCATCTTCCTCTACTTTATATGGGATGCCACCACAGCATGGTTTGACAAGCGGTGTATTGGCCCGTGCCCAGGATCCCAACCTATGAACCCTGGGCTGCCGAAGCGGAGCACGCAAACTTAACCACTGCGCCACCGGGCTGGCCCCTAGGCCTCAGTTTGGAACAAATTCTCTGATAATTTATAAGGAAACTCTTCCTTATAAATGGGAGGTAAAGTTTTGGGATCTTAAATATATGAAACTACCTTTATTCTACTCTCATGCTTAACTGATAAAAATGATATGGCATTATAGGTTGGAAATAACATTTTGAAAACTTTCTTCATTTGTCTTTTATCTTCTAATCCCAATGTGAAAAATGTTAAGCTATTCTTATTTCTGCTCCTATATGTGTAACTGCCTCACCTTCTTTTTCACCAAAACTTTTAGGACCGTCTATTTATTCTGGTATCCTGAAATTTCATGAAGATGTACATTAGTGTAGGTATTTTTTTCATTTGTTATACTAAGCATTCAATACCCATATTCTTCAGTTCTGGAAATTTGTTTTATCTTATTTCTTTGATTTTCCCTCCCTTTTGTTTCTTTCCTACTTCACTTTAGAATTCCTACCGTGAATATCATCTGAAAATGATGAACCTCTGGATTAATCCCTTAACTTTCATTTCTATTTCCTTTTTTCTCTCTTTTAAAAAATAAACCTTATTTAGATATATTTTAAATTTCAAGTGTACAATTTAATGGGTTTTGACAAATAAATGCAGTCATATAACTGCCACTACAATCCAGATATAGAACATGTCCATTACTCCAAAAAATTCTTTCATGCCGCTTTGGAGCCACTTCCCCTCCCCCTTTGCCAAGCCCTTGGAAGCCACTGATTTGCTTTCTGTAGCTATAATATTTTTTCTAGAATTTCATGTAAATGGAATCATGTGATATGTTATCTTTGCCTGCTTCTATCACTTAGCAAAATTCTTTTGAGGTTCATTGCTGTTGTTGCCTGAATCAGCAGTTTGTTTTTCTTCATTGCTGAGTCGTATGCCATTTTATGGATATACGACAATTTATTTATACATTCAACAGTTAAAGGACATTTGAGTTATTTCCAGTTTTTGGCTATTATGCACGTAAGTTACATAAACATTCATCTACAAGTCTTTTTACAAGACATATGCTTTTATTTCTCCTAGGTAAATACCTACCTAGGAGTGAAATTGCTAATTTGTATGGAAATTGTATGTTTAACTCTATCAGAAATTGCCAACTGTTTTCACAAGTGGCTGTACCATTTCACATCTCTACCAGCAACATATGAAAATTCCAGTTGCTCTGTATTCTTGCTTGCACTTGGTATTATTAGTTTTCTCAATTTTAGCCATTCTAGTGTGTGTTTAGTGATATTTCTTTGTGGTTTTAATTTGTTTTTCCCTAGTGGATGTCTTTTTTTTGTTCTTCCTGTAGAAATTTTATTTTTTTTGTATTCTGTTTATGCTCTTTTTTTTTAAATTGAAGTAACGGTTTATAACATTATGTAGATTTTATAATTCAATTTCTGTATACATCACATTGGGTTCACCACCAAAAGTCTAATTTCCATCCATCACCATACAAAAGACCTCATTTACCCATTTCGCCCTCCCCCTACCCTCCTTCTACCCTCCTATCCTACCCTACCCCTTTGGTAACCACCAGTCTGTTCTCTCCATCTGTGTGTGTGTTTGTTGTTGTTGTTATCTTCCATATATGAGTGAAATTATATGGTATTTATCTTTCTCTGTCTGACTTATTTTGCTTAGCATAAAACCCTCAAGGTCCATCCATATTGTTGCAAATAGCAAGATTTCACCTTTTCATGGCTTAGTAGTATTCCACTGTATATAGATAGATAGATAGATAGATAGATAGATAGATCGATCATATCTTCTTTGTCCATTCATTTATCGATGGGCACTTAGGTTGTTTCCATGTCTTGGCTACTGTAAATAAGGCTGCAATGAATATAGGGGAGCAGATATTTTCTCGAATTAGTGTTTTTGTATTCTTTGGATAAATACCAGGAAGTAGAATAGCTGGATCATATGGTAGTTCTATTCTCAATTTTTTGAGGAATTTCCATACTGTTTTCTGTAGAGGCTGCATCAATTTACATTCCCACCAACAGTGTATGAGGGTTCCCTTTTCTCCACATCCTCACCAACATTTGTTATTTCTTGTCTTTTTAATAATAGCTATTCTGGGGGGCTGGCCCCGTGGCCGAGTGGTTCAAGTCCTGCATGCTCTGCTTTGGTGGTCCAGGTTCGGATCCTGGGCATGTATCTACACCACTTGTCAAGCCATGCTTTGGTGGTGACCCATGTATAAGATAGAGGAAGATTGGCAACAGATGTTAGCTCAAGGCCAATCTGAAGGAAAAAGACAAACAAATAAAAAAACAACTAATAGCCATTCTGATGGGTGTGAGATGATATCTCATTGAGGTTTGGATTTACATTTCCCTAATAATTAGTGTTGTTGAACATCTTTTCCTGTGCCTCTTGACCATCTGTATATCTTCTTTGGAAAAATGTCTGTTCAGATCCTTTGCCCATTTTTAAATCAGTTTTTTTTGTTGTTGTTGAGTTGTATGAGTTCTTTATATATTTTGGATATTAACCCCTTATCAGGTATATGATTTGCAATATCTTCTCCTGGTTGGTAGATAGTCTTTTCATTTTGTTGATCATTTCCTTTGCTATGCAGAAGCTTTTTGGTTTGATGTAGTTCCATTTGTTTATTTTTGCTTTAGTTTTCCTTGCTTGAGGATACATATTTAAAAAGATACTGCTAAGGCTGATGTGAAAGAGTGTACTGTCTGTGTTTTCTTCTAGGAGTTTTATGGTTTCAGGTCTTACATTCAAGTCTTTGATTCATTTTGAGTTAATGTTTATGTATGGTGTAAGATAGTGATCTAGTTTCTTTCTTTTGCATGTGGTTGTCCAGTTTTCCCAACAGCATTTATTGAAGTGACTTTCCTTTCTTCATTGTATTTTCTTGGCTCCTATGTTGAAAATTAGCTGTCCATGTAAGTGTGTGTTTAGTTTTGGGCTCTCAATTCTGTTTCATTGATCTGTGTGTCTGTTTTATTGCCCATACGATGCTGTTTTGATTACTATAGCTGTGTAGTATGCTTTGAAATCAGAGAATGTGAAACCTCCAGCTTTGCTCTTTTTTCTTAGGATGGCTTTGGCTATTCAGTGTCTTTTGATGTTCCATATAAGTTTTAGGATTCTTTGTTCTATCTCTGTGAAAAATGTCTTTGGGATTTTGTAGAGATTGTATTGAATCTGTAGGTTGCTTTAGGTAATATGTACATTTTAACTATGTTAATTCTTCCAATCCATGAGGACAGCATATCTTTCTATTTCTTTGTGTCTTCTTAGATTCCTTTTAATAGTGTCTTATAGTTTGCAATGTATAGGTCCTTCATCTCCTTGGTTAAGTTTATTCCTAGGTATTTTATTTTTTTGTTGCGATTGTAAATGGGATTATTTTCTTGATTTCTCTTTCTCCTAGTTTGTTGTTAGTGTATAGAAACACACCTGAATTTTGTATGTTGATTTCGTACTCTGCAACTTTACTGTATTTGTTTATTATTTCTAGTAGTTTTTTTATGGATTCTTTAGGTTTTTCTGTATGTAGAATCATGTTATCTGCAG
Organism: Ceratotherium simum simum; assembly: GCF_057802395.1. NCBI lineage: Eukaryota > Metazoa > Chordata > Mammalia > Perissodactyla > Rhinocerotidae > Ceratotherium > Ceratotherium simum. The sequence goes on along the minus strand of NC_141930.1, from coordinate 30,240,372 downwards.
ATAGTGACAGTTTTACTTCTTTCTTTCCATGTGGATGCATTTTATTTCTTTTTCTTGCCTATTTGCCCTGGCTGGGACTTCCAATACTATGTTGAATAAAAGTGGAGATAGTGGGTATTCTTGTCTCTTGTACCTGTTCTCAGAGGAATAGCTTTCAGTTTTTCACCATTGACTATGATGTTGGCTGTGGGTTTGTCATATATGGCCTTTATTATGTTGAGGTATGTTCCCTCTATACCCAGTTTGTTGAGAGTTTTTATCATAAATTGACGTTGAATCTTGTCAGATGCTTTCTCTGCATCTATTGAGATGATCATGATTTTTATTCTTCATTTTGTTAATGTGGTGTCTCATGTTGATTGATTTGCAGATATTGAACCATCCCTGCATCCCTGAGATAAATCTCACTTGATTGTGATGTATGATCCTTTTAATGTACTATTGTACTTGGTTTGCTAATATTTTGTGGAAGATTTTTGCTAGGTAGAGGATGATCTATCTTCATCCGGGATATCAGCCTGTAATTTTCTTTTTTTTGTGTTGTCCTTGTCTGGTTTTGTTATCAGAGTAATGTTGACCTTGTAAAATGAGTTAGGAAGCCTTTCCTCCTCTTCAACTTTTTGGAAGAGTTTGAGAAGGATGGGTATTAAATCTTATTTGAATGTTTGGTAGGACTCACTAGAGAAGCCGTCTGGTCCTGGACTTTTGTGTTTTGGGAGGTTTTTGATTACAATTTCATCTTACTAGTGGTCAGTGTTCAGATTCTCTATTTCTTCTTGATTTTGGAAGGTTGTATGATTCTAAGAGTTTATCCATTTCTTCTAGGTTATCCAATTTGTTGGCATATAGCTCTTCATAGTATTCTCTTATAATCCTTTGTATTTCTGTGGTATCTGTTGTAATTTCTCTTCTTTTGTTTCTGATTTTATTTCAGCCTTGTCTCTTTTTTTCTTAGTCAATCTAGCTAAGGGTTTTTCAATTTTGTTTATGTTTTCAAAGAACCAGCTCTTAGTTTCACTGATCTTTTCTAATGTCTTTTTAGTCTCCATTTCATTTATTTCTGCTCTAATTTTTCTTATTTCCTTCCTTCTACTGACTTTGGGCTTTGTTTGTTCTTTTTCTAGTTCCTTTAGGTGTAATGTTAGATTTTTTTATTTATTTTTTTTGTTTCTCAGGGTAGGCTTGCATCCCTATGAATTTCCCTCTTAGTACCACTGTAACTGCGTGTCATAGATTTTGGTATGTCGTATTTCTATTTTCATTTGTCTCCAGGAACTTTTTGGTTTCTCTTTTGATATCTTTGTTGATCCAATAGTTGTTCAGTAGCATATTGTTTAGTCTCTACATATTTGTGACTTTTCCAGCTTTCTTCTTGTAGTTGATTTCTATTTTCATACTGTTGTAGTTGGAAAAGATGCTTGGTATGATTTCAATCTTCTTAAATTTATTGAAACTTGTTTAGTGGCCTAAGATGTGATCTATCCCAGAGAATGTTGCGTGTGCACTTCAAAAGAATGTGTTTTGCAGTTTTTGGATGGAATGTTCTGTATATATCTGTTAAGTCCATCTGGTTTAATGTGTCATTTAAGGCCATTGTTCCCTTGTTGTTTTTTTGTCTGGATGATCTATCCTTTGATGTAAGTGGGGTATTAAAGTCCTCTATTATTGTATTGTTGTCAATTTCTCCCTTTATGTCTGTTAATATTTGCTTTATATATTTAGGTGCTCTTATGTTACCTGCCTAAGCTAACAAATGTTATATCCTCTTCTTGGATTGACCCCTTTTATCACTATGTAAAACACTTCTTTGTCTTTTGTTACAGTCTTTGTTTTAAAGTCTGGTTTGTCTTATATGAATTTTGCTACTCTAGCTTTCTGTTTGTTTTAATTTGCATGGAATATCTTTCCATCCCTTCACTTTCAGTCTGGGTGTGTCTTTAGATCTGAAGTGAGTCTCTTGTAGGAAGCATATAGATGGGTCTTTTTTTTTTTTTGTCCTTTTAGCCACCGTAAGTTTTTAATTGAAACATTTAATCCATTTACATTTAAAGTAATTATTTATACATATATACTTACTGCCATTTTGCCATTTTGTCAGTTGTTTTCTGTTTTGTTTTGTTTTGTTTTTGATAGTTCTTCTCTGTTCTTTTCTTCTTCTTTTGATCTTTTCCCTTGTAGTTTTCATTAGTGTTATGTTTTTTTTTCCCTTTCTCTTTATGTTTTCATGTATCTGTTGCTGGTTTTTGGTTTGTGGTGACCATAAGGTTTATATGTATTGACCTTTATATATAACAGTCCATTTTAAGGTTATAATTGCTTAAGTTTGAGTGCATTTTAAAAGCACTACATTTTTATTCCCCCTACCATGTTTTATGTTTTTCACGTAGTATTTTACATGTTTTTATTTTGTGTATCCCTTAACTACTTTTGTATTTATAGTTGGCTTTTACAATTTTTGTCTTTTAACCATATTAGCTTTTTAAGTGGCCGACCCACTGACTTTGCTAAATATTTGCCTTTACCAGTGAGACATTTTTTCTTTCTTGTATTTTATTATTTCTTATTATGGCCTTTTCTTTTCCACTTACAGAAGACCTTTTACTTGTAAGGCCAGTTTAGTGGTGATAAACTCCTTTAGTTGTTGCTTGTCTGGGAAACTCTTTATCTCTCCTTCAATTCTGAATGATAACCTTGCTGGATAGAGTATTCATGTTATAAGTTTTTTTCCTTTCAACACTTTAAATATATCATGCCACTCCCTTCTGGCCTTCAAAATTTCTCCTGAAAAATCAGCTGATAGTCTTATGGAGGTTCCCTTGTTTGTGACGTGTTGTTTTTCTCTTGCTGCCCTTAAGATTCTTTTATTATCTTTAACTTTTGCCATTTTAATTGTAAAATATATTGATGTGTATCTCTTCAGGTTTATCTTGTTTGGGACTCTCTGTGCTTTCTGGACCTGCATGTCTAGTTCCTTCCCAGGTTAGGGAAGTTTTCAGCCATTCTTTCTTCAAATAAGTTTTCTTCCCCTTTCTCTCTCTCTTCTCCTTTTGGGACCCCTATAATGTGAATGTCAGTATGCTTGATGTTGCCCCAGAGTTCCATTAAGTTGTCTTCATTTTTTTAAATTCTTTTTTCTTGTTGCTGTTCTGATTGGGTGATTTCCACTATGCTGCCTTCCAGATCTCTGGTCCTTTCTTCTGTATCATCTAATCTGCTGTTAATTTCCTTTAGTGTATTTTTCATTTCAGTTATTATATTCTGCTGTGATTGGTTCTTTCTTATATTTTCCAATTCTTTGTTGAAGTTTTCACTGTGTTCCTCCATTCTTCTCCGTAGGTCAGTGAGCAGTTTTATGACCATTACTTTGAAATTTTTATCAGGTAAATTACTTATCTTTGTTTCATTAGGGTTTTTTTCCTGGGATCTTATCTTGTTCTTTCATTTGGAACATATTCCTTTGTCTCTTCATTTTTTTTGACTTTCTGTGTTTCTTTCTATAAATTAGGCAAAACTGCTACCTCTCCAGCTCTTGAAGGAGTGGCCTTCTGTAGGAGTATTCCTCATGTAGACTGCCTATGCTAGGTGGCTTTAATAGGACAGCTGGAATGGGCACTGGCTGTGGAGTCCCTGGCCACTTGGTTCCTATGGACACCTTGGTGGGGTGACTGGAGCACAGCACCAGCTGGGGAGTCCTGGGCTGCCGTGTGGCTGGGGTCTGAGAGTACCTTGGCAGGGTGCTGGAGGTGGAGCAGGGTGCTGGCCAGGGAGCCCTGGGCTGCTTTTCACCTGGGGGATGCTGGGGTGGCCTTAGCAGACTGGTGGCGTCTGGACTGTGCTCCCACCAGTGCTATCAAGGTGGAGGGCGAATGCAAAGAATGGTGCTTGCTGGTGCTTCTGACCCTGGAAAGAATTCCCAGTAGTTTCCCCCTGTTTGGCTGATGCTCTAGGGATAGTAAATGGATTTTCTTCCCATATAGTCTAGGTGCCCTCTAAACCACTGTTTTTTCTGCTGTGCCGCAGGACAGGCAAGCCTGCGTGCAGGTCCCTCAGTGCTATCCCTCCCTGCAGCAGGTTGCCATGTCAGGTGTGGGGTTCCTGTTAAACCCATGTCTTTGTCTCTCTTACCTGTTTCTTTGTGGTCCCTTTGTACAAAAGCTGCTCTGTCAACCCTCAGTTCTTCTTCAGGAAGAATTACTCTATATGTAGGTGTCGATTTGGTATGTCATGGGAGGAGGTGAGTTCAGGGCTTTCCTACACCGCCAACTTGAACCCCCTCTTCCCCTAATGACTATTGATGTTTGTCATTCATATGTCCTTTGTGGTACAGTATGTTTTCAAATCTTATTTTCCGTTAGGTATTTGTAGTTTGTAGTCCTAGGGTGGTAAGAGTTCTGTATGTATTCTGGGCACAATGTATTCAGGTGTATGTTTTACACATATTTCTCTCAGTCTGTAGCTTGCCTTTTCATTTCATTAATGGTGAAGCTTTCAATGAGCCAAAGTTTTTAAATTTGGTAAAGTGCAATTTATTTTCTTTCTGTGGTCTTTCACGTCCTATCTAAGAAATCTCTGCCTAGCCCAATGAAAAGATTTCCTCCTATGTTTTCTCTTAGGAGTTTTATAGTTTTAGTTCTTATATTGGGTCCATTTGAGCCATTTAAAGTTATTTTTTGTATATGGTATATATGGTGGGAGGTGAGGGCTGAAGTTCATTTTATTTCACATGGATATCCAATTATTCCATCACTCTTTGTTGAAAAGACTATCCTTTTCTCATTGAGATATTTTGAATTGAAAAGGATAGTGTTTTGCTAAAAATCAGTCAACTGTATATGTGTAGGAGTATTTCTGCACTATTTTATTGCATTGATCTGTGTGTCTATTTGTATGCCAGAACAATTAGATTGTGTAAAATTTTCCAACTTTGTTCTCTTTTAAAATTGGTTTGGTTAGTCTACATTCTTTTGTTTCCTTGATCTTCAAACTCTGCTCAACCAGCAGCTGGAGATTAAAGCCCTGAGTGCCTAGCTTGGAATTTTCCCCCACTGCCAAGTCCACAGCCAGTTAAGTAGCCTTGGGCTTTATGTTCCTGGGTAAAAATAGAGACCATAGAAAGATGCAGAAGTCAAGTCAGCTTAGTGCTTAGAGGCAGTGTGCAGATGAGTACCACAGAGAACCGTATGCAATGACTCTGCCCATTTATAGAGCAGTCCATCATTATCTTGGACCCTCAAATTGGCATTTTGCTACTGTAGGAGGCAGAAAGCAAAAAGGAAGGCTTTTCTGGCATGATTAGAGAAATAGTTCTCTTCCATTAGTTCTATGTCTCCTACTACTCAGAAGTTATTTATTTATGGCTACTACTGATTTCACACAATCAATCTTCTTCAAATAATGGTAGCTGAAATTAAATGCTCTTTGCTTGCTGCCTTGCTTGGAATAGGATTTCCAATGATTTAATACCAAGTATTTGTGATTTATATTTGGCTAACACCTATCAATGTAAATTTCCTTATAGACACCACTATCACCCAGTGGCTACATAACTATGTCCTGGAGGCTGATCCCCTTTTTTTCGTGTTTCTTTTTATTGCTGCGTATATGAATTGCAGTCATTCGGGTGTATAGACAGGAATAGGTACTATTTCTCTAATTTTGTACTTCAGGAGATTAATTTTCATTTATGTAAACATTTTTTTTTGGAGGTGAAATTTACAAAGTTTTTATGTAGTTCTTAAGTGAGTTATTAGCCTAATTCATACTTCTCAAGTTTTTTTTCATTATTGCCTTTGACCAATGAGAGATGTTAAATACTAAGGAATAGTATTTTGTTGGGTAGGATTGAGTTTAGAAGAGCCATATACCATTGTAATATTTAAGCTTTTTGCCCTCCAAGAACTAATTTTCCTCCTTTGGGAGTGATATTGCCCCTGTTGAGAATGCATGGTCTAATTGCTAGAAAAGAGGTAATTCTATAACAATTACAATGATAATAATAGCTTTGCTTTATTAAGTGACTCTAATGTACCAGACACTGTACTATGTGATTAATAAATGTTATGTGATATAGCTCTTATAAAAACCATATGAGGGGTGTATAATTTCTATTTTCTGATTGGAGAAGCTATGACAGAGATGTTAGGTTATCTCATCTAAAACCAAGTTTCAAAGTGTAAATCTCAAGATGCTTCTGTGTGACCTCAAAGATCTCCTATTATTCGCCACTCCTCACAATGGTACTATTCACTTATCGAAAAGTCATGCCATTTTGTGGCCAACATATACAATTTATTATGGTGCTTAAAGTGCCAGTATATTGACTTCTAGGAATGGTTCTGTCCTTCCTGTTTGGCATTGCTTGTAGGTCATCAATGACTTTTTGGTCTATGAGTAGCTTATAGTTTACTGGGAAGAACAGTTGGCAAGTGATTATAAGGAATTGTGGAAATATAAAAGAGTAATGATACAGAGGATTTTCTGTAGCCACCAGATGAAAACATTATTTTGTTCTGGAAGAATTCAGACAAAATTTTCCTAAATCCTGAAAATACTCCTGAAGAGCTCTTCATCTCTAGTAGGAAATTCATCATTTAAAATTATATCTATTTCTCCTTTTACATATTTGCCTATTTAAAAAGGTAAAAGTAATATTGCACATGATAAAAATCAAATAATGTAGGTAAATATAAAATGAAAAGTTAACCTTTCCCCAGCTCCAACTTCTAAACTCTACTCATAAAGATATCTTAATTTTTCTTCTCTAAATTTTAAATGTATATACTAGCACGTGTATGTATTTCTGTGGATATCCTCTTTATTTGCAAAGTTGAGATGATAGTATCCAAATTGTGCCGTACTTTGCTTTAGTCATTCTTATGAAATCGTTGTGTTGTGTAGCATTTCATTTTGGCTGTGCTGTAATTTCTTCGACTCATTCTGTATTAAAAGATATATGGTTGGGTCCAAATATTCACCACTACAAGGAATGTTGAAGAATGTCCTTAGTACACATAGTTTGGCATCTTTGTGTGTATATTTGTATGGTAAATTGTAGCAGTAACACTGTTATCAGAGGGTCTGTGCATTGTAGATTTTCATAGATATTGCCACATTGCCCTTCAAAAAGGGTACAGGAAGCTACACTGATGCCAAACAGTGTATGAGTAAAGGTCCACTCTCACAGCACTAGATATTCTAAAACTAAAGATTTTTGCCAATCTGATAGATGAAAAACAATGTCTTGTTTTTATTTGCCTTTCTTTAGTTTTAAGGAAGGTTGAGCATATTTTCTGCTTCTTTGTGTTTTTTATTTTAATGAATTGCTTATTCATACTCTTGTCCATATTTCTATTGTGAAATCCATGTTTTATTTTTTGAGTGTATGAGCTGTTTGCAAATGAAAGAAATTAGTTCTTTTTCCTTTGTGTGGCAATTGTTTTTTCAACTTTACCATTTCAGTTATGGCTTTACAAGTTTTCGTTTATTTGATGTTTAAAACAATCAATTGTATTGAGGTATAATTTACATAAATAAAATGCACACATTTTACTTCTGCAGTGTGATGAATTTTGACAGTTGAGTTCACCGGTATAACTACCACTTCAATAAAGATATAGAATAATTCTATCATCACACATAGTTTCTTCGTACTCTTTGCAGATAATTCCACCACCCCTGGTGCTAGGAAAGAACTCATTTGCTTTTTGTTACTATAAATGTTTGCTTTTCCTAGAAGTGTTTATGTGGAATCATATAGTATATACTTTTTTGTGACTAGGATTTGAATCAGCATAAAGCTTGAGATTCATCCAAATTTTTGTATGTATAAGTTTATGCCTTCTAATTGCTGAATTGTATTCATTTATGTAACACAATTTGCTTATATAGTCACTTTTTGTAGTAGTGTTACGGGAGATCAAAATTGACCACCCTGAAATATATCTCTTTACTTTGATTATTTTCTCTGATGGACGTTTGACCTCCCCTACTAACTGCCTAAAGGAATTTAACTCTGGGTAGGGACAGACTGGCAGGGTCCTTGCTAAGCCCATTCTTAACAAAGTTCTGTTTACCAAATATTTACATTTGTAAAGGTATCTCCCTCTGTGTAGTGGGAAGAGGGGGGGATGACCTTAAGTGTGAAAACTCTTATGAGGACAGAAGAAGAAGACTTAAATGTACATACTCTTGATTACTATAATTCCTGTCTCCCTGGCCACGTTCTTTATAGGTGGCCCTGCAAAGCATTGTCTGACAAGCGTTTACATTTCCCTCTTCATGTAAATTGTCTTCTTCCCCTCTGAAATCCCAAAACACCACCCACCCCCAACATCCTCCTTTGTCTTTAGCTGAAGATGGTATTTAAGATGAGAATCACGGCTATTGTGTTGACAAACTCAGTTTCCCTGGTTTCTCCCATGTATACGTGTTATTAAACTTGGTATCATTTTCTCCTGCTAACCTGTCTTGTTAATTATTTGGCCAGCCAGGAGAACCTTAAGGGAAAGGGCAGAGGGAGATTCTCCCCCTTCCCAGACAGTGTCCTAGGGCTGCTGTAACAAATTACCAAAGACAGGGTGGCTTGCAAAAACAGAAATTTATTCTCTCATAGTTCTGGAGGCTAGAAGTCCAAAATCAAGATGTTGGCAGTGTCATGCTCTCTCTGAAGGCTCTAAGGGAAGAGCCTTCCTTTCTTCTTCCTAGCTTCTGGTGGTGGCAGGCAGTCCTTGGCATTCTTTGGCTTGCAGCTGGGTATTTCCAATCCCTCTGTGTACTAAGGGCATTCTTCCCTCTGTCTTTGTCTCTGTGTCTCTTCTCCTTTTCTTATCAAGACACCAGTCATAATTGACTAAGCCCACCCTATTCAAGTGTGACTTCATCTTAAGTAATTACATCTGCAATGAGCCTGTTTCCAAATAAGGTCACATTCACAGGTACTAGGAGTAAGGATTTGGATACATTTTTTAGGGGACACAGTTGACACAACAGTTTTTCTGTCCCTGGAAAATTCATGTCCTTTCCATGTGCGAAATGCATCTACCACATACCACCATTCCCAAAAGTGTTAACCAGTCCAGCATCAACTTTAAGTCTAAAGCATCATCTAAATGTAATCATCTCAAAATGTTCGAAATTTCATCTTTGATATCATCTGATCAGGTATGAGTGAGACACTGGGTATAATCCATCCTGGGCCAAAATTCCTCTCCATCCACAGATCTGTGAAACTAGAAAACAAGTTATCTGCTTTTGAAATATAATGGTGGGGCAGGCATAGAATAGACATTCCCATTCCAAAAGGGAAAAATTAGAAGGAAAAAAGGGGGTCACCATGTCCCAGATAAGGCTGAATCCCAGCAGGGCAAATTTCATTAGATTTCAAGGCCTGAGAATAATTCTCCATGCCTTACTGTTTTGATCTCTGGGCTCTGCTAAGGCAGCAGCCTCAGCTTCTTGTTCCCCATGGTGGCGGCCCTGCCCTCTCAGCCCACCAGGGCAGTGGCTTCAGGCTTTTGGGCCCTTGGAGTCATTCTTCTTTGATTTCATCCCATCTCTGTCCCTTTCATCTGCTGGAATAAGTTTCTTGAAAACCTTGTTGGTCATCTGTGGATGTCATAGGGATCCACATCGTTAGACACAAGAGGTCTCTCCAGATCCTTCCTGGATAACTCCATCTCTACTCTTGGCTTCTGCTGAGATGGTTGATTGGATCTGTAAGTCATATGCCTAATCTCTCTAGCAAACAGTTGTTCTGCCATGCCCTTGGCTCTGTTTGAAGAACATGACATCTGGATAGGTTGAGAATATTCCAAATCATCAAGCACTGGTTCCATTTTGCTTAACATTCCTTTCTTGATTTATCTCTTTCTTCTTTCATTTTACTGTAAGCGGCAAGGAGAAACCAGGCCACACCTTTCACACTTTGATTGGAAATCTCCTCAGCTAAATATGCAAGTTCCTCACTTACAAGTTCTATTTCCACCACTGAATAATAGAGCACAATTCAGCCAAGTTCTCTGCCACTTTATAAAAGAATTGCCTTTACTCCAGTTTCCAATAATGTGTTTCTCATTTCCGTCATTTCCAATAGCAAATTTCTATCATGAATGAATATTTAATTTTGCCAAATGCTGTTTTTGTATCTCTTGAGGTGATCAGATACACATTCTCCTGTTCTTCTACCATTCTTTTTTTTTTTTTTTTGTGAGGAAGATCAGCCCTGAGCTAACATCCATGCTAATCCTCCTCTTTTTGCTGAGAAAGACCGGCTCTGAGCTAACATCTATTGCCAATCCTCCTCCTTTTTTTTCCCCAAAGCCCGAGTAGATAGTTGCATGTCATAGTTGCACATCCTTCTAGTTGCTGTATGTGGGACGCAGCCTCAGCATGGCCGGAGAAGCAGTGCGTTGGTGCATGCCCGGGATCTGAACCCGGGCTGCCAGTAGTGGAGCGCGCGCACTTAACCGCTAAGCCACGGGGCCGGCCCTCTCCTGTTCTTCCAATATGATGAATTACATTGATTGATTTCCAAATGTTAAAAAGCTTTGCATTTCTGGGATAAACCTGAAGATTGTGGTTGACTTGATTTCCTAATATTTGTTGAGAATATTTTCATTTATGTTCATGAGGGTTATTTTTCTGTGGTTTTCTTATTATGCTTTTGTCTGGTTTTGGTATTGGAGTAATGCTCATCTCATACGATGAGTTGGGAACTATTCTAAAGGGTTTCTGTAGGATTAGTATTATTTGTTTCTTAAAGGTTTTATAGAAAATTCACCATCTGGGCCTACATTGTTCATGAAAAAATTTAATTGTAAATTTATTATTATTTTTTAGAAGATGGCAATTCAAATTTTCTACTTATTTTCTATCTGTTATGGTAATTTGAGTCTTTCATCAAGCTATTTGTCCATTCCCTGCATCCTATTTTTCTCTGGTCCATCTGCTCACCCCTTCAACCCATTCTCTTTCAAATTGGGGCTAATGGGGCATGAATATTAAGAACGTTTTTAGAATTTTTTCTACTCATTTTCTCCCATAAAGTTGCTGAGCAAGCTGGGTTAAGTACCCAACAAATTCCTAAAATCTTCTCTTGGCTTCAACTTGACAAAGATTATGGCACAAGGTTTTATATCTTCTTTGTTTAATTTCTACTGATTTTTTTTCCAGTTCTTTTTTTTAATTAAAAAAATTTTCTTTCTCATTTATTTTGTTAGTTTGTCTTTGACCTGACATCATTTCACCAAAATCTTATGTTAAGAATGTTCTGATTTTTTTCCTTTTTGGTGTCTTGGCCTTGCTAACAGAAGACAAAGACATCATTTTCTATTTTTCATATACTCCTCCCTATGACACTGCACACCTAGTAATGACTCAATGACTTGTTGGCTATCAATTGATTGAAGTGTGAGTTATGAACTAGAACATGAATCTTAGTTCATGATCTTTAGATTCTTCACAGTTTTTACAACACTCCCTTCCAAGGTTAAAGTTTTAATGATTTAAAGAAGTATAAACACCTATGGTAAACGAATTTCATTATTTTCATTTTTATTTCTATTCCTATACTTTTCATCCTAGTTGTTAGAAAATGCAATTTCCTTCTCTATTGATTTGATTCTTGTACATTTAGCAAGTATTGATTCTCCCGTGAACTCTTTTGCTGCATTTCTAAGAGAGCAGAAGCTGAAGAGCTTATTTCATTTTATTCAAACAAGCACTAACAAACTAGTTATTCTACAGAAGACAGCTATAATTTTCCCAGCTCCATAGTTTGTAATTGCAATTTAACTGCTTCTTCCATTGTTAAAGACAGCCTATCATCCTTCTACAATTTTTAAAATGATGTTTTTCTTTACTAACTAATTTTCTCCCAAGATGATTTGGTAGCATAACATGGCTTTTTACCATGTGTTGGAAAAATAAAGTAGAATTTCCTGTTTTAAAGTAGATTTTTAAAAACATACATTAGTTTAACATATATTTATAACATATATTTATTGTACCACATAAGTAAAATTTAAATCTAGAACTTGATTACTATTTGAATGATCAAGATGGGAAATATGCTTTAGTTCAAATATAGGAGAGAGAAAATCACAGTCTAAAGAGTAGAATGTTATTTAAGTCCATAGTTCTGAGTTTTATTACCTCATATTCTTTCTTCTTTAATATAATCATAAATGTGTTTTCTAATTTCTTATTACTACAGTTTTCTTATTGATCAACTTTTGATGTTTATTCCAAAGAAACCTGGCAAAATTAAATTGAAATCCTAGGAAGTAATGTCATACCACTATCAATGTGCTGTAATGTTTAGTTAATCTCAGTTATATTCACAATGAACCATATATTTTCTAGCACAATTTTTATTATTTCTGGGTGATACAGAATTTACTTTGTGGAACTCAGTTAATTCATCTGTTAATTAGGGATACTTAAAATAATAAGTGAAGAAATTGTACCAGATGACTTCTCAAATTCCTTCTAACTTACCTGATTCCAATTTTTATCCTTATATAAATTATTACATAATTTTTTTATTTTGGAAAATATCTAAACTCAAAAGATCTTAAAAGATATAATTCTGATTGCACATATTACATGTCAAAGCTAAGAATATTGGAGATATTTTGTCAAAATGCTGGGAACTTAAGGGAAGTTATATAGTGACTCTTAGAGTCCAGGCATGACCAACTATGACAGGATAATGTATCTCTCTAACCTTATTGTTAAAGATCTTCTAGGAAATATTCTCACATTTGCATTGTAGGAAATAGTAATTTTGTTGAGTATTTTGAAAACCAAGTCTAAATCCTGTGTTATAGCACTTTTCCAGAGGAGGTACAGAAGAGTACATTATGTCTGTGCTGAACTCTCCTGGTTTTATGATGACCTGCTGCTCTGAATCTTCCATTTTTATAAGTTGCTGTAATGCTTTGTGTTATTTGTGCTTCTATAGGTGGTAACTGGAAAGTTGCCATAATCACCAGTGACTTGCCAAATGCAGGGACCAGCTCACAGATTTATATTATACTATATGGACACCATAGATGTTCAGCCCCCATATATCTTTATGGAACAGATGGAGTTCGATTTCAGAGTGGCCATGAAGACATCTTTACTGTAAGTAATAAAACTGAGTAAAACCTGTTAATGTAAGTGATACAGCTAGTAGGTACTTTGGAATGAATGCAGTCTATCAAATTGCATGCTTCCTATTGTAACATCATGTGTCCTATAGAAGATCAATCAAAAGTAATTCATTGCGGTTCTTGTTCAAGCAGATTAAACACAGGTAAAACTGCAATATGATAAGAGACAACAGCTAAAGAGAAATACTGGATGGCCAACATTTATCATTTCTGTACTTGTGGCTGTCAGGAGCAAGGACTTATGCCTTTCTGGCTGAGGCTCTAACAGATAAGTCTCAAAGTGAAGGTCAAAAAGGGAAAAATAAAATTATCAAATAATGGAGGACAAAGAAGTTGTCATCAAGTTATTGGTTCATGACTAGACATGTTGAGATCAAGATCTAGGGAGAAACAGAGGTAGCAAAGAAGAAGCAGGGGAGACCAGTGTCATGTTGTTAAACTAACATCAGAAAGATTAGCAGTCAAAGGCAAGACTTGAAATGAGTCAAGCACCTTGCACTTTATAGGTACTTAATAATGTCTGTTGAATTAATGACTGGAAGCATAGATTGTTGTGAACTGGGTAGCAACAGAGAATAAAATCATGATCAGAAAAGAGTGTCCTTAAATATCTGAGATCTTTACAGGATACCCACTTCCACGTGATCCTGGGTGTTTGGTTTACTACAACCTGTGTACTCAGCCCACATATGTTATAGGAAAGGCTGAACCATTTGGAACCAAGCTAATAGTTTAGTTTGATCTATCCTTTCCATACTTTCTATATGTGTTGATATTTAAAGAAACTCTTTCTTGTGTTGATGGTCACTACAAATAAAAGTAAAAAATGAAGACTTTGTCATTATTTTGCACCTGTAAGAAATAATTTTGGAACTGACTACACCAAAAAAGTCTAAGCTGTTTTTGTTGTTGTTCTTTTGCTATTTTATTATTTCAAGTTCACTTTTAAATCAAATTATACCTTCACATGTATGTAGAGTTAAATCATTCTGAATCTGTAGTAAGAAAGGAGCACCTTTGGCCCCATGGCCTAGTGGTTAAGTTTGGCACACTGCTTCTGTGGCCAGGGTTCAGTTCCTGGGTGCAGACCTACACCACTTGTCAGTGGTCATGTTGTGGCAGTAACCCACATACAAAATAGAGAAAGATTAGCAACAGATGTTAGCTGAGGGCTAATCTTCCTCAAGCAAAAAGAGGAAGATTGGTGACAGATGTTAGCTCAGGGTGATTCTTCCTCAGCAAAAAAAAAAAAAAAAGAAAAGAAAAAGGAGCACCTTTAACTCCTTGTTCCCATTTCCTCTTCCCACAGGAAAGCATTTTCATAGTTTGGTGCTTCTTTTTTCTGAGTACTGCTACCTACATTTCAGCTCTTTCAGTTGTCTTGCTCTCTCTTGCTCAAGCCCTGGGATTGCTACATTTCTATCTTGTTTGTAGAGGTGATGGCTTCATTAAGTTTAGTAATTTGATGCCTATTTTGATGGTAGTTTTCATTCATTCTGATGAATTGTTTTCTTTTAAGGTTTCTTAGGTAAATTTTTGCTTTCCCTTCTTTCCTTTTTCCTTATACTTTCTTTATATAGATATAGATCTTTTCTTTTCCTTTTTATTGTGATAAAATCCACAAAATAAAACTTACCAGTTTAACTATTTTAAAGTGTACAATTCACTGGCATGTAGTACAATCACAGTGTTGTTCAACCATCACCATTATCTATTTCCTGAGCATTTTAGTCACCCCAAAAGGAAACGTCATTATGCAGTCACTCCCCATTTATTTTCCCCCAACCCCTAGCAACCTCTAATCTGTTTTCTGTCTTTAAGGATTTGCCAGTTCTGGATACTTCATATAAAGGGAATCATATAAAATGTGGCCTTTTGTGTCTGGCTTCTTTTACTTAGCATAATGTTTTCAAAGTTCATCCATGTTATACCATGTATCAGTACTTCATTCATTTTTATGGCTGAATAATATTTCACTGTATGGAAATACCACATTTTTTAAATCCATTCCTCTGTTCATGAACATTTGAGTTGTTTCTATCCTTTGGCTATTGTGAATAGTGCTTCTATGAACATTTGTGTACAAGTGTTCTTTTTTTTTTTGAACACCTGTTTTCATTTTTGAGTATGCACCTAGAAGAGGAATTTCAGGGTCATGTGGTAATTCTGTCTTTAACTTTTTGAGGAACCACCAAATTATTTTCCACAGTGGCTATACCATTTTACATTTCCACCAGCAGAGTATGAGGGTTCCAATTTCTCCACATCCTCACCAATGCTTGTTATTATCAATTAGAAAAAGAATCTAGCCAAACCTCATGAATGTGAATTGGGATTTTATTGTTATTTTGATTTACATTTCCCTAATGATTAATGATATTGAGTATCTTTTTATGTGCTTGTTGGCCATTTGTATATCTTCTTTGAAGAAATATCTATTCAAGTCCTTGTCCTATTTTTTAATTGGCTTGTTTTTCCTTTTGTTGTTGAGTTGTAAGAGTTCTTTGTGTATTATGAATACTAGACTCTTATCAGAAATATGATTTGCCAATATTTTCTCCAATTTTGTGGATTGTCTTTTCACTGTTGATAGTATCCTGTGATGCACAAGAACTTTTAATTTTGATGATGTCTAATTTATCTATTTTTTATTTTGTTGCTTGTGTTTTTGGTGTCATATCTAAGAAACCATTGCCAAATCCAAGATCTTGAAGCCTTTTGCATGTGCATACTTAGTAATCCTGGCACTATTTGTTAAAGAGACTATTTATTCCTCATTGAATAGTCTTGTACTCCTGTTGAAATAGATGTATAGGGTTTATTTCTTGATTCTCAAGTCTATTCCATTGATCTGTATGTCTGTTTTTATGCTTGTACTGCACAATTTTCATTACCTTAACTTTGTAGTAAATTTTGAAATCAGAAAGTATGAGTCCTTAAGCCTTGTTCTTATTCTTCAACATTGCTTTGGCTACATGTGGCCCCTTGCAATTCCATATGAATTTTAGGATCAGCTTTTCCATTTCTACAAAACAGTCCATGGGGGTTTTGATAGGGATTACACTGAATCAGTAGATCGCTTTGGGTAGTATTGACTTCTTATCAATATTAAGCCTTCCAATCCATGAACATGATATCTTTACAATAATTTAGGTCTTCTTTAATTTCTTTCAGCATTGTTTTGTAGTTTTTCTTGTATAAGTCTTATACCTCCTTTAAGTTTATTCCTAAGAATTTTGTTGTTTTTGATGCTATTGTGAATAGAATTGTTTTCTTAATTTCTTTTTCGTATTGTTCATTACTAATGTAAGGAATTGCAACAGATTTTTTTGTTGATCTAGTAACCTGTAACTTTGTGGAATTCATTTATTAGCTCTAATAGTTTTTTGTGGAATCTTTAGGATTTTCTATATATCAGATTATATCCTCTGTGATAGAGATAGTTTTATTTCTTCCTTTCCAATTTGGATGTTTTTTCATTTCTTTTTCTTCTCTAGTTGCTCTACCTATAACTTCTAGTACAACGTTGAATAGAAGTCATGAAAACTGGCATCCTTGTCTTGTTCCTGATTTAGGAGGAAACATTCAGTCTTTCACCATTAAGAATGCTGTTATCTGTGGGTTTTTCAAAAATGCCCTTTATGATGTTCAGTTCCCTTCTATTCCTAGTTTATTGAGTGTTTTTATCATGAAAGTGTGTTGGGTTTTGTCAAATGCTTTTTTTGCATCAATTGAGATGACTGTGTTTTTTTTCCTCTTCATTCTATTTGTGTGGTCTATTACATTGATATTTGTATGTTGAACCACTCCCTATTCCTGGGATAAATCCCATTTGGTCATGGTATATAACCCTTTAATATGCTTCTGGCTTCAGTTTGCTAGTGTTTGTTGAAGATTTTTGCCTCTATATTTAGAAAGGGTATGTGTCTGTAGTTTTTCTTTTCTTGTCATGTCTTTGTCTGGCTTGGTATCAACTATACTTACCTTGTAGAATGAGTTACGAAGTGTTCCCACTGCTATTTTTTGGAAGAGTTTGAGATGAATTGGTGTTAATTCTTCTTTAAATATTTGGTAGAATTCACCAGTGAAGCCATCTGTCCTAGGCCTTTCTTTGTTGGGAGGTTTTTGATTACTGCTTCAATCCAAAGCAGTACTTTACTTGTTATAGGCCTATTCAGACTTTCTGTTTTTTCTTGAGTCCGTTTCGATAGTTTGTGTGTTTCTGAGGATTTGTCATTTCATCTAGGTTATCTAATTTGTTGGCATACAATTGTTCATGATATTCTTTTATATTCCTTTTTATTTCTGTAAGGTCAGTAGTAATGTCCCTATTTTCATTTATGATTTTAGTAATTTGTTTTCTTTTTTCCTTCGGCTAGCTAAATGTTTGTCAATTTTGTTGTTCTTTTTGAAGAACCAGTTTTTGGTTTTGTTGATTCTACTGTTTTTCTATTCTCTATTTTATCACCATTTTAATCTTTATTATTTCCTTTCTTCTGCTAGCTTTGCATTTAGTTTTCTTTTGCTAGATCCTTAAATTGTAAGGCTAGGTTATTTACTTGAGATCTTCCTTCTTCTCCTTCCATTTCCTCTTCTTCCTCCTTCCTTCCCCCTGCCCCATTTTCCTCTCCCTCTCCTCCTTCTCCTTCTTTTTGCTGAGAGTCTCCGAATTTATTAGATCAGAATCTTCAAAAAGGTTTTGTCTCACAGCAAGCGTGCCAATCTACTTGATGGGCACCTGTCTGAAATGATTTCTTCCTTTAAGCACATGCAAATTTTATGGAATTACAGCTAAAATTTCCCTCTGAGTTCTGCTTTCAATGTATCCCCTATGTTTTTTGTATGTTATTTTTTTTCATTCCTTCCAGTATTTTTTGAATTTCCATTGCAATTTCTTTGACTCATTGGTTGCTTAAGAGTATGTTGTTTCATTTACACCATATTTGTGGATTTTTCAGTTTTCTTTCTAATATTGATTTCTAGATTCATTCCAGTGTGGTTAGAAAAGATACTCTGTATGATTTCAGTCTTATTTAATTTTCAAAACTTGTTTGTGACATAATGTATGGTCTGTCCTGGAGAAAATTCCGTGTGCACTTGAGAAAACTGTGTATTCTGCTGTTGTTGAGTGGAATGTTCTGTAAATGTCTGTTAGAGCTAGTTGGTGTATAATGTTGTTCAAGTCCTCCCTTTCCTGATTGATCTTCTGTCTAGTTGTTCTATCCATTATTTAAAGTGGGGTATTGAAGTCTCCGACTATTATTCTAGACTATTTCTCAATTTAGTTCTCTCAATTTTTGCTTCATATATTTTGGCACTCTGTCATTAGGTGTATACATGTTTATAATTCTTATATCTTCTTGATGGATTGACTCCTTCATCTTAATATGAGCTGTTTTTAAATGGATTTTGTGAATTACATTGAAAGACGTTCTCTTGGTTCCTTTATAGATCATGGTTGGAGACATTGGAACACTCTTTAAGATTCGTATTGGTCATACCAACTCTGGACTCTCCCCTTCCTGGCACTGTAAAGAGGTAAAGACATATCAACACTCCCATACTTTGCAAAATCCTCTGCAAATTCCATTCAGGAATCAAACCTCAAGGAGGCATTTTACTCCTATTTTGAGTTGACGGAGTCAAACTTGGACCTTTTTCAGTCAGTGTATTCCTCAGGGCAGCAGTATCATATGCCCTTCTTAATAATTTAATCCCTCATTAATTGAGGGAAGCTCCTCAACCAAACAATCCTTTCACCTCTTTCCAAAGAAAAGAAAATACTTGGGACTCTGGATAAACTCATATTACTTCTTGATACCATTGCACTAATGATGAAAAAGTGACTAGGTGGATGTTATCTGCTTCAGGAGGGTTGTAAAAATAGACCATTTGTGCCAGTGAAATAATAATCTACTAGACTTGAAACCCTCTCTCAAATTTAGTCTATTCATGCTAGCCAAGATAATGCCTCCTGAGTACTTTTAGGAGCAAAAAAAGGGCTTACATTTTCTACAATTGTTCAGAATTAAAAATTGTACTTATTACCACGATTGCCAATAAATGCAGATGTTTGACACTGGAAATCATACAGCTTGTCATCCATTTTTGTGTATGGTACATTTCCATCTTTTGTCATTTCGCAGTAAATGATCTTTAAACAAGTTCTCAAAATGCAAAGAACATCTAGTTAAACTCCTGATATTCTTGGCAAACTTGTTCTACAGTTTTATAATATGTGAGAAAATTAATGAAAAATTCATTGAAGATGAGTAATCCCTTAAAAACATATTTTTTATTCCATTAGCAGAAACACATAGTGGTTAATAATGCCATCTTCTTTACATTAAAGTCATAAAAGATCCCGAAGCAGAATGAAAAAATAAAACTCACTTTATGAAAATATAGAATGTAGAAGTTAGATTTCAAAATTCAAAATTATTGCCTGGCTTGTATATGAAATAATATTCTCTTTTATGCTATATAGAGCTTTTGAAGTATGATATTCAAATTGATATTTAATTGACCATATATAATAATATCTTTTACTTTTTTCTCTCCTAGTAAGCTAAACTAACTTACAAAAATTATCATTAATCCTCCTTCCATATCATTTGAGTAATAATCAATAAACAATATTATATTCATTATTAAGCTGGGATGCTGAGACAGTGGTTAAGTGATCTGAAAAGATTATATAATATTGCGGAGGAAAGACAAAAACTCAGGCTGAAAATTCCTGTTGTCTTTCTCCCTATGGCAAGTACTCTCTCATTGCAAGACAACTTGTTTGCTTGAGGTTTACCTCACCTGTCTGAGTACCAGTGAAGAAGAGAGATGTTCTTGATTCAACGTTTTATTCTGAGTATATAAAACTCTTATATAATTTACCCATTTGGCCAAATTGGGAATTTTCTGTTTGATTCTTATAATACAGTTTAAAAGTTTGAAATTTAAAATTTTAAGTAAACTAGTGCCAATAACTTGAGGGGATTAGAATTAAAACACTGAGTCCATTATCGCAATTATGATACAATATTTCCATAGTTCATAAAATAATCACATTGCTTTGAGGATCTTAATCTTGATTCTTTCAAGTTTAGTTAAGCAAGATTACAAAATAAAAAGTTTCAAATGGTGATTTATTTTGTATTTCTCAAATGATCTGCCTTGCTCTTTAATTAAAATAACCAAGTCAAATAGTGATGGCAGCGGTAGCAGCCTTGCAAACCAAGGGTAATTCTGTGTGGTTCTCAGGGAGCGTTTCTAAAAGTGTGATTGCACGAGAATTACACTTGATGTGAATTCATGAGTGCAAATTTCTGGGCCTTACCAAGACCCCCAGAATTAGTAGCTTTACAGACTGAAAATCTACTTTTATGACAATATGACTTCTTAAACACATCAAAGTTGAAAAACTCTGATTTAAGGCATTTTACAGACAGTAAGATTAATTTAACAAGTAAAATAACACCTCACTGGAACTTTTAAAAGAATAATAGTGCCCTACTCATGAAAGCCTAGATTTTAGAATCAGAAAACATAATTTCTATTTTTTGCTGATTTTTGACATTCATCTGATCTTACCAGAATTTATTAACATCTTTATTTAACTCCAGGATAAATGGATTAGATAGAATATAGTATCATAGGTACCCAAATAAATAATTACTGCTTGAATTTCATTCATTGCTAAGGACCCACGGAGGGAAATATATCAGTTTGAATCTGTATTACGTGAAATTTAGCTCATGCTAATGTTTTATAAAATCACCTTAAAATAAAAAAACTCATTACTAAGAGGTTGGAACAGGGGAATAATAGACTTTTAAAAATTATAAACATCTCTTTCTAAATAGGAAAATATTGATGGCACTGAGAAAATTTGGGAGGTAATTGGCATTTTTAGCATTTCAATATAGAGAAATTAGAAATAGAAAAATTTCAAAATAGAGAAAAGAAATGCCATTGTACTTGAGATGGCAATAAAAGAAGAAATTAGCACTTTTCTTGTCAAGTATTCAACAACTTCTTTTACTAAAGAAAAGCAAAATGATCTTCCCTGAGCTAAGTGTCAGGTTTGGACAAAAACTTTTATTTGACTTTTTGATAAAGTATTCTTACATTTTTTTAGAATTAATATTGTTGCTATTGTAGATACAATTGTGGAACATGAATTCTAGAAGAGAGTTTTATATACCTGTTCAACGATGGTTGGCACGAGATCAAGAGGATGGGGAAATCTGTCGAGAATTTCCTGTTTTAAACAAAGGACAACCCATCCTGCCAGGTAGGGAAGATCCAACTCCAGGCAGCACAGATAAAACTTGTTTGCCTAAATGCTGAAGGACAGGAAACTTAATGCATACATGTTGGTTAAATGAATGAATGATTAAAGAACTGCTCTTTTCTTACCAATTACCTCTGCTGGTGTGACAGGTGCATCTAAATTTTTTCAGCTGTTTCATGTACTGGCATTCAGGAATATGTTGTTGTCAACAGTTAGCCCTGTAGGAAGGTCAGTTTGTTTCCAATATCTATAAGTTTGTTTTGTTTGTTTGTTTTGTTTTTTAGATTCTATATATAAGTGAAATCATACAATATTTATCTTTCTCTGACATTTCACTTAGTATAATACCCTCTAGGTCCATTCATGTTGTCACAAATGGCAAGATTTCCTTATTTTTTATGGCTGAGTAATATTCCATTGCATGTACAATGTATTCTGTCGTATGTATGTATGTGTGTGTGTGTGTGTATATATATATATACCACATCTTTTTTATTCATCTATTGATGGACACTTAGGTTGCTTCCATATCTTGGCTATTGTAAATAATGCTGCAAAGATCATAGGGGTGCATATATCTTTTTGAATTAGTGTTTTTGTTTTATTCAGATAAAACCCAGAAGCTGAATTGCTGAATCATATGGTAGTTCTGTTTTGGGGGGGTAAGTGAAATAGGTGAAGGAGATAAAGAAGTACATCATGGGGATGTAATAATGTACAGCATAGAGAATATAGTCAATAATATTTTATGAACTTTCTATGGTGACAGATGGTAACTAGACTTGTGGTGATCATTTCATAATGTATATAAACATAGAATCACTGTGATGGACACCTGGAATTAATAGGATATTATATGTCAATTATACTTCAATAAAAAAATCATTATATTGTATACCTTATACTAGTGCAATATTATATGTCAATTATATCTCAATAAAACTGGAAAAGAAATAATAAAATAAAATACCAGCTATAATTATTCTCAGCATTCTTCCTCATCTGCCCATTCGCTTCACCCAGGAGGAGACATTTGCCAGGTTCCCTGTTCCTACCCACTGTTAGTAATGATGCAGGGGTCACTTTTTGCTTCTTCATCTCTCATTTTAATTGTAAAATTCTACTCAAAGAAGTCATATTCTGCAAATACATACTGATTTTCATTGGCTTTCTGTACTACTTGGTACTAATGGATTATTAATAAACATTTTTATTTTCAGTTTCTCCACATGGCTTCGTGAAACCTCTCATGTGTTATCTCTCATGTGCTATTTATAAACTTGGTAAGCCTTTAGTTATCCAGGTCAGTGGTATATAGAGCACATGATAGCTGACCTCAGCTATATTTTTGCCTAATAATCTAGCAAAGATTGATACTATGGATGAAAAGATATTGCAAGCAACAGCCTTCACTGGAGATAGAGATATCAGTTCTAGGTGGTATAAATAAGGAAAAGCTGGATTAGTGTCTTTTTTGCTGTATTGCATATAGCATCTTTCCATAAAGAGTTAGGGTAGTATTTGTCATTTAAGGTAAAAGGAAATCTAAGAGTGTTTGCCTGGCTAACCAGTATACTATGTTGTGTACCTGAAAAAATACATTCTGTAATTATGGATTATTTTTCTGCAGAGGGTAAAAATTGCTAAGAAAACCAGAGCAAAATTGGCCTCTCTCAGGCTGTGCAAGATGTATTTTTTTAATTTTTATTTTTATTTGTGGTAACAAACACATAACATTAAATTTACTGTCTTAAACATTTTTAAGTGTAAATTTCAGGAGTGTTAAGTATATTACCATTGTTTTGTAACAGATCTCTAGAACTTTTTTTATCTAAAGCTGAAATTCTATTTCTTCTTGTGTGAGTTTTGGCAGATTGTGTCTTTCAAGGAATTGGTCCACTACATCTACATTATCAAATTTGTGGACATAGAGTTTGTGCATAGTATTCCTTTATAGTTGTTTTAATTTTCCACGGGATCTGTAATGATGTTCCCTCTTTCATTTCTGATATTAGTAATTTGTGTCCTCTCTCCTTATTTCTTATTTAGGCTGGCTAGAGACTTATTGATTAATAAAATCTTTTCAAAGAACCAGCTTTTGGTTTCATTGATTATCTCTATTGATTTCCTGTTTTTTCAGTTTGATCAATTTCTGCTTTCAGTCTTATTTATTTTCTTCTTGTTTACTTTGGGTTTAATTTGCTGTTCCTTTTCTAGTTTCCTAAGGTGGAAACAGATGATTGATTTTAGATCTTTCTTCTTTTCTAATGTATGCATTCAATGCTATAAATCCCTCCAAGCATCGCTTTTGCTGCATCCCACAAATCTTGATAAGTTGTGTTTTCTTTTTCATTTAGCTTAAAATATTTTAAAATTTTTTTTGAAATTTCTTCTTTGACCTATATGTTATTTAGAAATGTATTATTAATCTCCATGTATTTTGGGATTTTCCAGTTATCTTTCTCTTGTTGATTTCTAGTTTAATTCCACTGTGGTCTAAGAGCAGACATTGTCTGATTTCTATTCTTTTAAATTTGTTAAGTTGTGTTTTATGGCCCAGACTGTGGTCTATCTTGGTGAATATCCCATGTGAGCTTGGGAAGAATGTGTATTCTGCTGTTGTTGAATGAAGTAATCTATAGATGTGAATTATAAACTGTTGACTGATAGTGTTATTGAGTTCACCTATGTCCTTATTGATTTTTTGCCATTTCTGTCCATTTCTGAGAGGTGGATGTTGAAGTCTCCAACTATGATAGTGGATTCATTTATTTCTCTTTGCAATTCTGTCAGGTTTTGCCTCACGTAGTTTGATGCTCTGTTGTTAAGGTGTGTTTGTATGAAGAATTATCATGTCTTCTTGGAGAATTGACCCTTTCATCATTAGTAATGCCCTTTTATAGCCAGCCCTGGTAGTCTAGTGGTTAAGATTCGGTGGTGGCCTGGGTTCGTTTCCCAGTCAGGGAGCCACACCACCCATCTGTTGGTTGTCATAGTGTGGTTGCTGCATGTTGCTGTGATGCTGAAAACTATTCCACTAATATTTCAAGTACCAGCAGAGTAACCCATCATGGACATGTTTAAGCAGAGCTTCCAGACTGAGACATGCTAGGAAGAAGGAACTGACCACTCATTTCCGAAAAAATCGGCCATGAAAACCCTATGAATAACGGCAGAGCATTGTCTGATATAGTGCTGGAAGGTGAGAAGATGGCACAAAAACACCAGGCAGGGTTCCACTCTGCTGTACACAGCGGCACTAGGAGTCGGAATCAACTTGCCAGCACTAACAACAGAAATGCCCTTCTTTATCCTTGGTAACTTTCCTTGCTTTGACATGTGCTGTCTGAAATTAACAAAACTACTTCTGCTTTCTTTTTATTAGTGTTAGCATGGTATATTTTTCTTTATCCATTTACTTTTAATCTATTTATGTCTTTATATTTAAAGTGGTTTCTCGTAGACAACATATAATGGGGTCTTAGTTTTTGATCCACTCTCAAACTCTGTCTTTTAATTGGTGCATTTAGACCATTGATGTTCAAAGAGATTATTGATATAATTGGATTAATATCTACCATATTTGCTACTGTTTTCTATTTGCTGCCCTTGTTTTTTGTTCCTATTTTGTTTTTCACTGTTTTTCTGCCCTTTGTGGTTTTAATTGATTTAATCAAGAAAATCATTCTATTTTCTGTCTTAGCATATAATTTATAATTTTTTTTAAACTTTATTTAGTGGTTTCCCTAGAGTTTGCAAATACGCTTTTACAACTAATCCAAGTCCACTTTCAAATAACACTATACTTCTTCATGGGTAGTGTGAGTACCCTGTAATAACAACATAATCTAATTTTCCTCTCCTATCCCTTGTATCATTGCTGTAATTCATTTCTTATATGTATAAGCCTACATAAGCATATATATGGATATACGATATATACATTGTTTCTATTATTATTTTGAACAAACTGTTATCTGTTAGATCAAATAAGAATAAGAAATATAAAGTTTTTGTTTTATCTTATTGTTTCTTTGATGCTTTCCTTTCTTTATGTAGATCTGAGTTTCTGACCTATATTATTTTCCTTTTCTCTACAGAACTTTTTTAAACATTTGCTGTAAGGCAGGTCTATTGCCAACAAATTCTCTCAATTTTTGTTTGTCTGAGAAAGTCTATTTCTCCTTCACTTTTGATGGGTAGTTTCTCAGGGTACAGAATTCTAGGTTGATTTTTTTTCTCTCAACACTAAATATTTCACTCTATTCTCTCCTTGCTTGCATGGTTTCTGAGAAGTTAAATGTAATTCTTATCTTTGTTCCTGTATAAGTAAGGTGGGTTTTTTTTTTCTGTATATTCCTTCAGGATTTTTTCTTTATCTTTGATTTTTCTGTAGTTTGAAAACAATATGCCTAATGTAGTTTTTTTTCTTTTTTTGGCATTTATCATGCCTGATGTTCTCTGAGATTCCTGGATCTGTGGTTTGGTGTCTGACATTAATTTGAGGAAATTTTCGGTCGTTATTGTTTCAAATATTTCTTTTGTTCCTTTCTCTCTCTTTTCTCCTTGTATGTCCATTATATGTATGTTACACCTTTTGTAATTGTCCTATAGTCCTTGTTTTTCAGTCTTTGTTCTCTGTACTTTTCAGTGTGGAGGCTTCTATTAATATATCTTCAAAGCCCAGAGATTTTTCCCTCAGCAGTGTAGTGTCTACTAATAAGCCCATCAAAAGTATTCTTTGCTTTTGTTCCAATGTTTTTGATCTCTAGCATTTCTTTTTGGTTCTTTCTTAGGATTTCCTTCTCTCTACTTACATTACCCATTTGTTTTTGCTTGTTGTCTATATAATCCATTAGAGCCCTTAGCATATTAATCATAGCTGTTTTAAATTCCAGTCTGGTAATACCAACAGCCCTGACATGTCTGGTTCTGATGCTTGCTCTGTCTCTTCAGATTGTGTTTTTTACCTTTTAGTATGCATTGTGATTTTTTTCTTGGTAGCTGGATGTGATGTACCAGCTAAAAGGAACCACACTCAATAGTCCTTTAGTAACGTGGTGGTGAGGTGTAGGGTGAGGGGAAAGATTTTATAGTCCTATGATTAGGTTTCAGTCTTTTAGTGAGCCTATGCCTCTGGCCTGTGAACTTCACAAGTGTTTCTCAGTTATTTTCCCCCCTCTTAGGTGCGACAGGATGACGACAGTGGGGTGGAGTTGGGAATTTCTTTTTTTCCCCATGTGTAAGGCTAGAATGGGCTGGAGTTGGATATTTCCCTTATCACACTTGGAATGTTAGAGCTGGCTGGAGTTGGGTATTTCCCTTCCCCCAGGTCAGTTAGGCTCCAATAATACCCTATCAGGTTAGGATCTGGTTAACTCATTTCTCCTGACAGTAGGCCTTGTTAAGAAGAACGGAGTGCTCTGGTGTATTTTAAAATGCTTCACTTTCCCCTCCTCAGCCAGAAGCAGGAGGAGATTTTTTTCTGATGTTTCCTGTGAGAACCTAGTTGAGCTCCTGGAGGCAAAACTCACAAAAGTATGGGGGGACCCCTATGAGTGGGCATCCCCCTAGGACTAGGTCCTCCTGAAGTTTTAACTCTCAGACTTGTCTGCCATGAGCCTCCAACAGTTTGTTAATTATAGTTCAGATTTTCCTGCCCCAGCAGTGGTTCCCATGGCAGTTTCTTTCTGCTCAAGAGTCTCTGCTGCCATAAGCTATGACTCCCTGTGTTCACCTGTCTGTCCCTTAATCTCAGGGGCCCTAGTTTCCCTGTGTCCTCACCTCTTTTGTGGATCCAAGAAGAGGTGGTTTTTCCGTCAGTTCAGCCTTTTACTTGTTAGGATGGAGTGGCAACTTTCAAGCTTCTTACGTGTGGAACTGGAACCGAAGCTGAAACTGTATACCCATTAAACGCTAATTCCCTCTCCTCCGTTCCCCCAGCACTTAGAAACCAACTTGCTACTTAGTTTCTATGATTTTGTCTACTTTAGAGTCATATGAGTAGGTTCATACAATATTTATCCTTTTATAATTGGCTTATTTCACTTAGCTAAATGTCCTTGAAGTTTATCCATGTTGTAGTATGTAGCAGAATTTCCTTTATAATCTTTTGTATTTCTGAGGTGTCTGTTGTAACCTCTCCTCTTTCATTTCTGATTTTACTTATTTGTGCCTTCTCTCTTTTTCTCTTGGTGAGTCTAGCTAAAGGTTTGTCAATTTTCTTTATCTTTTCAAAGATCCAGTTCTTGGTTTTATTAATTTTTTCTATTGTTTTTGTGGTCTCTATTTCATTTATTTCTGCTCTGATTTTTATTATTTCCCTTCTTCTACTGATTTGGGCTTTGTTTGTTCTTCTTTTTCCAGTTCCTTTAGGTGCATTGTTAGATTGTTTATTTGAGATTTTTCTTGTTTGTTGAGATAGGCCTGTACTGCTATAAACTTCCCTCTCAGAACTGCTTTTGCTGTATCCCATAAATTCTGGCATGTCGTATTTTCATTTTCATTTGTCTCCAGGTATTTTTTGATTTCTTCTTTGATTTCTTTGTTGACCCAGTCGTTGTTCAGTAGCATTTTGTTTAATCTCCACATATTTGTGGCCTTTCTGATTTTCTTCCTATAGTTGATTTCTAGTTTCATACCGTTGTGGTCAGAAAAGATGCTTGGTATTATGTCAATCTGCTTAAATTTATGGAGACTTGTTTTGTGGCCTAATATGTGATCAATCCTGGAGAATGTTCCATGTGCATTAGAAAAGAATGTGTATTCTTTGGTTTTTGGATGGAATGCTCTGTAAATATCTACTAGGTCCATCTGTTCTAGTGTGTCATTTAAGGCCAATGTTTCCTTATTGATCTTCTGTTTAGATGATCTATCCATTGGTGTAAGTGGAGTGTTAAAGTCCCCTACTATTATTGTGTTACTGTCTATTTCTGTTTTTATGTCTGTTAATAATTGCTTTATATATTTAGGTGCCCCTACATTGGGTGCGTAGATATTTACAAGTGTTATATCCTCTTGTTGGCTTGTTCCCTTGATCATTATGTAATGCCTTTCTTCATCTCTTTTTACAGTTTTTGTTTTAAAGTCTATTTTGTCTGATATGAGTACTGCTACCCCAGCTTTCTTTTCATTGCCATTTGCGTGGAGTATCTTTTTCCATCCCTTCACTTTCCATTTGTGAATGTCTTTAGGTCTGAAGTATGTCTCTTGTATGCAGCATATATATGGGTCTTGTTGTTTTATCCAATCAGCCACCCTATGCCTTTTAATTGGAGCATTTAGTCCATTGACGTTTAAAGTAGCTATTGATAAGTATGTACTTACTGCCATTTTTTAACTTTTTTTTTCCCTCAGTGTTTTAGTAGTCCTTCTCTGTTCCTTTCTTCTTCTATACAGAATTGATGGTCTCTTTAGTTTGACCTCTGTCTGAAAGCTCTACTCTTTAACGCCCCTCCTCCCTCCTTTTATGTTTTTGATATCGTATCTAACCTCTTTTTTGTGCATTTGTATCCATTACCGTCTTATCCTGGAAATAGATAATTTTTCCTATTTGTGGTCTTCTCTTTTCCCCTTAAATCAGTCCCTTTAACATTTCTTGTAGCACTGGTTTCTTGGTGACAAACTCCTTTAATTTTTGCTTGTCTGGGAAATTTTAGATCTCTCCTTCCATTTTGAATGATAATCTTGCTGGGTAGAGTATTCTTGGCTGTAAGTTTTTTCCTTTTAGCACTTTAAATATATCGTGCCATTCTCTTCTAGCCTGTAAGGTTTCTGCTGAGAAGTCAGCTGATAGCCTTATGGGGTTTCCTTTGTATGTAACTTGACTTTCTCTTGCGGCTTTTAGGATTCTCTCTTTATCTTTAATTCTAGACATTTTGATTATGATGTGTCTTGTTGTGGGCCTCTTTGGGTTTATCTTGTTTGGGGCTCTCTGTGATTCCTGTACCTGGATGTCTGTTTCCTTCCTTAGGTTAGGGAAGTTTTCATCTATTATTTCTTGAAATAGATTCTCTGCCCCTTTGTCTCGCTCTTCTCCTTCCGGGACACCTATAACACGGATGTTAGTGTGCTTGATGTTGTCCCAGAGGTCCCTTAGACTGTTCTCAGTCTTTTTAATTCTTTTCTCTTTTACCTGTTCAGCTTGGGTTATTTCTTGTAGTCTTTTGTCCAGCTCACAGATCCGTTCTTCTGTATCCTCTACTCTGCTTTTGAGTCCCTCTAGTGAATTTTTCATTTCCAGTATCGTATTCTTCATTTCTGATTGGTTCTTTTTTATATCTTCCATTTCTTTGTTGACATTCTCACTGAGTTCATCTATTCTTCTCCCCACATCAGTGAGCATCCTTAACACTCTTAGTTTGAACTCTCTGTCGGGTAGGTTGCTCATTTCTGTTTCACTTAGTTCCTTTTCTGGGGTTTTGTCCTGTTCCCTTACTTGGAATGTATTCCTTTGCCTCCTCATTGTACCTCTTTCCCTGTGCTTGTGTCTACGGATTAGGTAGGTCAGCTATGTCTCCTGCTCTTGGATAGGTGACCTTTTACAAGTGATGGCTTAGGAGTCCTGCAGTGTGCTTCCCTCAGTTTTCAATGTTCCTGGGGTGACCTCTATGTGGGCTACGTGTGTCCTTCTGTTGTGGCCTGTTTGCTCTCCCTGTAGGCACCCAGAGAGGCAGAGTTATGCTCCTGGCCAGCTGTTGTAATGATCAGCTGCTTGTAGTTGTTGTGGGCCCTTCAGTCTCTTTATTGGGTGTGGGGAACCCCAGCACAGTTGGCTGCAAGTTCTAATACCACATTTGTGTTGCAGTATTTCTTTTAAGTGAGTAGGCCTCCAGTGTGGCAGGTTGTTAGGCTCAGGGCCTTACAGTTGCTACAAGCCCCCAGCCTTTAGGTCTCTTGTCAGCTCTCTGAGGATTGCAGCTGGGTGGGGCTGGCCTCAGGCACGGGAGCACCCTACTGTTTCAGACTTTGGAAGGTGGGGCAAACCCCCTATGTGGGTCTTTCAGGAGCACAAGTCTTTTGCAGCTGACAAGCCCTGCCGTCCACACACACAGTCAACACAGTCCTGCCCCGTGTGTGCGCCCCGACCTCCCGATGGGGACCCAGTCTCTCCATGGCTGGAGCCCCACACACTCCGCCATCGCCCCACACTCTCCACCGGCTCCTTGTGCATGCCCTGCCCCACTGAAGTCGGCTCAGTTGCTAGGCTGCAGAGAATCCAGTCACCAATCTATGCAGGCCCACAAGTTGCCTGAGGGCTTGTTGTTGGGTGGGGCCAGTCTCTAGGGTGGGCTGCCTGCCCTGGCTGAACTTGATTAAATTGTTGCTCTAGCGGAGCAGACCCTGGGCTAGCAGGCCTCAGGGAGAACTCCAATGGCGTCTGTGTCAGCCCGCCCACACCAGGCCACACAATGGCCGCCACCAATGTCCCAGTCCCTGGAGAGGTCTCACCTCTCACCGAGATGCACACAGGGCCTATTAGGTGAGTCTCTTTTCACCAAAGCACTGTGCACCTTTCTTTCTGGTGATTTTAGGTTGCTTTCTGAAACGGATGAGTTTGCGTGTGGGCCCTTTAAGTGCCGGTTTTAATTTCTTTGTGAACCAGCTTTTCTGGGGTGACTCCCCAGTGTTTTAGTAGCAGGCAAAGTCGGATATTATGGCACTCGTCTCGATTGTGCTGGGTCCACAAAATGCCCATAGTGGAGACGCTCTCGGCTCAGGGCCCTGCGCCTCCAGTGAGGGCTGCGTACCTTTGGGCTGCTCCCGGGCGGCCGTGAGGCGCTGCGGCTTGTAAAGGCAGCATTTTTCCTCTCCAGAAAGGAGTTTCTGCCTCTTCTACCTCAGTTAGGATTGTCCGTTGTTGCAGGAGTTCCTCTTATCCACTTTTCAGTTCTGTCTCAGGGGCAATTTTTCCACGAGTAGTTGTAAATTGGCTGTGTCTGCGGGAGGAGGTGAGTTCAAAGTCTGCCTACGCCGCCATCTTGACTTCTGTTTTTTTCTTATGATGAGAATTTTTAGGATTTATTCTCTTAGCAACTTTCAGATATACCATACCAGTGTTAACTGTATTCATCATGCTGTGCATTACATCTCCGGTACTTATTTATCTTATAACTGGAAGTTTGTACCTTTTGACCACCGTCATCCAATTCTTCCACCCCCCCCTACTTCTAATAACCACAAATCTGATCTCTTTTTCTATTCTTTTGAGTTTTTTTTTTTTTTTTTTAAGATTCCACATATAAGTGAGGTAATACGGTAGTTGTCTTTCTCTGTCTGACTTATTTCACTTGGCATAATTCTCTCAAGGTCTATCCATATTGTCACAAATGGCAGGATTTCCTTCTTTTTTATGGCTGAATAGTATTCCGTTATTCCACTGTGTATATATACACCACAGTTCACTTTTCTTATATATTTGTCTACTAAATTCTTATACAGAAAATAAGGAAAGAGGTCCTCTGATTGGAAGAATGCAAAAGTAATAGACCACTGTTTCTCTAACCCCTCTCCTTCTGCTACTCCCTTCCAAGTTTAGCAAAATTGGCCATTTGGTTTTTAAAAAGGGAGAAAATGAAATTTTGGGTAAAACCATAATAGAAAGTGTTATTAATCTTCAGAGGATGATTGCCAAGTTAACAATACTAGAAAAATAAATAAAGTTTCTTTCAGTGGTTGCTACTTATAAACCTTTTTTCTGTATGAGCTGAGGAGAGAGAGTAATACATAGAAATATCACTGATGTGAAAATCCAAAGGAATAGAGCTGGTGCAGAAGGGCAATGCGGAGTTATGTTTAAAAGTATGCAGAGCTCTGGAACCAGACTGCTTAGATGCCGATCCTGGCTTTATGTTAGTACAGTCACGTGCCACATCATGATATTTTGGTCAACGACAGACCATATATACAGCGGTAGTCCCATAACATTTTAATGGAGCTGAAAAATTTCTGTTGCCTAGTGACATCGTAGCCATCATAACATCATAGTGCAAGCATTACTCACATGTTTGTGGTGATGCTGGTGTAAACAAACCTGTGCTGCCAGCCGTATAAAAGTGTAGCACATATAATTATATACAGTACATAATACTTGATAATGATGATAAATGACTGTGTTGCTGGTTTATGTATTTACTATACTCTACTTTTATTGTTATTTTAGAGTGTACTCTTTCTACTTATAAAAAAAGTTTACTATAAAACTGTATGCCATGTTATGGTGACAGTAGCTTCATACATCATGTGTTTACCACATCTCTTTTTTTTTTTTGTGATGAGATCAGCCCTCTGCTAACATCTGCCAATCCTCCTGTTTTTTTTGCTGAGGAAGACTGGCCCTGGGCTAACATCCATGCCCATCTTCCTCCACTTTATATGGGACGCTGCCACAGCATGGCTTGCCAAGCAGTGCATTGGTGGCACCTGGGATCCGAACCAGCGAACCCCAGGCCGCCACAGCAAAGCACGTGCACTTAACCACTTACGCCACCAGGCTGGCCCCCCGCATCTCTTGATCGCATTATTTTTTCTTGTGCTTGATTTATCTCATGTTGTTTTGTTCCTCATGGCCCCTAAGCTTACAAAATCCACTGCTACTGTTGCCAGTGAGAGGCCATGTTGAGTGATTGAGCTAGAAATGCAATTAAAAGTGATTAAGGACTACAGAGCTGAAAAATCAGTGATGGTTATTGCTCGCCAGTCAGGCATGTCCCAATCCACTATAGCTATGATCTTGAAGACAAGAGCAAAGTGACGGGAGCTGTTAAAAGATCTGCTTCGTTGAAGGCAATGAGACTAACGCAAATTCAAGAAGGGCCAATATAAGATATGGAGAAACTTCTAATGACCTGGATTGAAGACCAGACACAGAAGCATATCCCTCTCAACACCCTCTCATGAGGGTATCTCTCATGACAATCATGGCCAAAACAAAAAGTTTGTTTGCAGTGTTGAAGGGAAAGGCTGGATCTGACTATGGTGTTGAATTTACTGTTAGCTCTGGGTGGTTTAAATGATTCAAGAATCATTATACATTACATAATGTGAAAGTGAGTGGTGAGTCTGGAAGTGTTGATGTGAAGGCAGCTGAAGAATTTTTGGAAACTGTAGATAAGCTGATTGTGGAGGAAAATTACTTGCCAGAGCAATTATTCAATACTGATAAAGGCTCCCTATTCTGGAAACAGATAGCTGAAAGCACTTTCGTCCATAAGGAGGCCAAGTCAATGCCAGGTTTCAAGGCTTTTAAAGACAGGATAACAGTCTTGCTTGTGGGCAATGTTGCAGGCTACATATTGAAACCCTTTCTGGTCTGGCACAGTGAGAACCCCAGGGCCTTCAAGTGTATCAGTAAGCACACACTGCCAGTGTACTACAGGAGCAGTAAGAAGTCATGGATGACCTAGCTCCTCTTCCAAGATGCCCTTCTGAATTGCTGTGCCAGTGAAATGGAGACGTACTGTTTGGACAATAACATGCCTTTAAGGATTTTGCTTGTTGTTGGTAACTCTCCTGAACATCCTTCTTTTATTTGTGATCTTCATCCTAATATCAAAGTGGTGTTTCTCCCTCCAAACACCAACTGTTTTATACAACCAATGGATCAAGGAGTTATAGCAGCTTTTAAGGCCTACTACCTGAGGAGAACCTTTACCCAGGCTATTGCTGCAACTGAGGAAGACACTGATGCAATTATGGAAGGATTACAATGTCTATTACTGCATCAAGAACCTTGCTTGGGCTCGGAGTGATGTCACCAAGGAGTGTAGGAATGGCATCAGGAAGAAGACACTCAAGAGGTTTGTCTATGACTTCAAAGAATTTGCCAAGGATGAGGAGGTTGCAAAAATCCACAAGGCTGTGGTTGAGATGGCAAATAACTTTAACCTGGGTGTGGATGAGGATGACATTGAGGAGCTCCTAGAGGTGGTTCCTGAGGAACTGACTAACGGGGAGTTGTTGGAACTGGAACAGGAACGCATAGCTGAAGAGGAGATGAGAGAAAAGGAAAAATGCAGAAG
The DNA here is from genome assembly GCF_057802395.1 of Ceratotherium simum simum. Taxonomy (NCBI): domain Eukaryota; kingdom Metazoa; phylum Chordata; class Mammalia; order Perissodactyla; family Rhinocerotidae; genus Ceratotherium; species Ceratotherium simum. The sequence goes on along the minus strand of NC_141930.1, from coordinate 30,205,909 downwards.
AAGAAAAAGACTCCCTCCCCAAAAAAATTCATAATGAAAGGTTTAGCAGAAGCTTTTGTAGACCTCAACAAGCTCCTTAAAAAGTTTGAAAACAGACCCCAACACCAAAAGGTTTTCATTAATAGAGGGGAATGTTCATCGTGCATTGTCTGCTTACAAGCAAATCTATGATGAAAAAAAGCAACAAACCAAGCAAACCACCATGGACATATTTCTGAAAAGAGTGACACCTCCTTAAGAAGAGCCTCAGGCAGGTCCTTCAGGAGGTATTCCAGAAGAAGGTGTTATTATCATGGGAGATGACAGCTCCATGTGTGTTATTACCCCTGAAGACCTTTCCATGGGACAAGGTGTGGAGGTGGAAGACAGTGATATTGATGATCCTGACCCTGTGTAGGCCGAGGCTAATGTATGTGTTTGTGTCTTAGTTTTTAACGAAAAAGTTTACAAAGTAAAAAATAAATAAAAAATTTTAAAAATAGGAAAAAGCTTGTAGAATAAGAATATAAAGAAAGAAAATATTTTGTACACCTCTACAATGTGTTTGTATTTTTTTTTTAATTTTTTGTTTATTGCAGTAACATTGGTTTATAACACTGTATAAATTTCAGGTGTACATGATTATACTTCTATTTCTGCATAGATTACATCATGTTAACCACCCAAATACTAATTACAACCCATCACCACACACATGTGCAGAATTATCCCTTTCCCCCTCCTCCCTCCCCCCTTCCCCTCTGGTAACCACCAATCCAATCTCTGTCTCTATGTGTTTGTTTATTGTTGTTGTTATCTACTACTTAATGAAGGAAATCATACGGTATTTGACCTTCTCCCTCTGAGTTATTTCACTTTGCATTATACCCTCAATGTCCATCCATGTTGTCACAAATAGCTGGATTTCATCCTTTCTTATGGCTGAGTAGTATTCCATTGTGTATATATACCACATCTTTATCCATTCGTCCCTTGATGGGCACTTAGGTTGCTTCCAAGTCTTGGCTATTGTGAATAACGCTGCATGTGAACACAGGGGTGCACGTATCGTTACGCGTTGGTGTTTTCAAGTTCTTTGGATAAACACCCAGCAGTGGAATAGCTGGATCATATGGTAGTTCTATCCGTGATTTTTTGAGGAATCTCCATACTGTTTTCCATAGTGGCTGCACCAGTTTGCACTCCCACCAGCAGTGTATGAGAGTTCCCTTCTCTCCACATCCTCTCCAACACGTGTTGTTTCCTGTCTTGTTAATGATAGCCATTCTGACGGGCATGAGGTGCTATCTCATTGTAGTTTTGATTTGCATTTCCCTGATAGTTAATGATTTTGAACATCTTTTCATGGGCCTGTTGGCCATCTGTATATCTTCTTTGGAGAAATGTCTGTTCAGGTCTTTTGCCCCTTTCTTAATTGGGTTGTTAGTTTTTTTGTTGTTGAGAGGCATCAGTTCTTTGTATATTTTGGAGATTAAGCCCTTATCAGATGTATGGTTTGCAAATATCTTCTCCCAATTGTTAGGTTGTCTTTTCGTTTTGTTGATGGTTTCCTTTGTTGTGCAGAAGCTATTTAGTTTGGTGCAGTCCCATTTGTTTATTTTTCCTATTGTTTCTCTTGCCCAGTCAGACATGGTGCTTGAAAATATGTTGCTAAGACCGATGTCAAAGAGTGTACTGCCTATGTTTTCTTCTAGAAGTTTCATAGTTTCAGGTCTTACATTCAAGTCCTTAATCCATTAGGAGTTAATTTTTGTGTATGGTGTAAGGTAAGGGTCTACTTTCATTTTTTTGCATGTGGCTATCCAATTTTCCCAACACCATTTGTTGAAGAGACTTTCTTTTCTCCATTGTATGTTCTAGGCTCCTTTGTCGAAGATTAGCTGTCCATAGATGTGTGGGTTTATTTCTGGGCTTTTGATTCTGTTCCATTAATCTGAGTGTCCATTTTTGTGCCAGTACCATGCTGTTTTGGTTACTATAGCTTTGTAGTATATTTTGAAATCAGGGAGTGTGGGACCTCCAGCTTTGTTCTTTTTTCTCAGGATTCCTTTAGCTATTTGGGGTCTTTTCTTGTTCCATATAAATTTTAGGATTCTTTGTTCTATTTCTGTGAAAAATGTTGTTGGAACTTTGATAGGGATTACATTGAATCTATAGATGGCTTTAGGAAGTATGGACATCTTAACTTTGTTAATTCTTCCAATCCAAGAGCACGGAATATCTTTCCATTTCTTTGTGTCTTCTTCAATTTCTTTCAGCAATGTTTTAGAGTTTTTGGTGTACAGATCTTTCACCTCTTTGGTTAAGTTTATTCCTAGGTATTTTATTCTTTTTGTTGCAATTGTAAATGGGATGGTATTCTTAATTTCTCTTTCTGCTACTTCATTATTAGTGTATAGAAATGCAACGGATTTTTGTATGTTGATTTTGTATCCTGCAACTTTACCATATTCGTTTATTACTTCTAAAAGTTTTCTGGTGGATTCTTTAGGGTTTTCTATATATAAAATCATGTCATCAGCAAATAGTGAGAGTTTCACTTCTTCCTTTCCAATTTGGATCCCTTTTTTTTTCTTTTTCTTGCCTGATTGCTCTGGCTAGGACTTCTAGTACTATGTTAAATAGGAGTGTTGACAGTGGGCATCCTTGTCTGGTTCCTGTTCTTAGAGGGATAGGTTTCTGTCTTTCACCATTGAGGATGATATTAGCTATGGGTTTGTCATATATGGCCTTTATTATATTGAGGTACTTTCCTTCTATCCCCATTTTATTCAGAATTTTTATCATAAATGGATGCTGTGTCTTGTCAAATGCTTTCTCTGCATCTATTGAGATGATCATGTGATTTTTATTCTTCATTTTATTAATGTGGTGTATTACGTTGATTGATTTGTGAATGTTGAACCATCCCTGCATCCCTGGAATAAATCCCACTTGATCATGGTGTATAATCTTTTTAACGTATTGTTGTATGCGATTTGCTAGTATTTTGTTGAGGATTTTTGCATCGATGTTCATCAGTGATATTGGCCTGTAATTTTCTTTTTTTGAGTTGTCCTTGTCTGGTTTTGGTATCAGGGTAATGTCGGCTTGGTAGAATGAGTTAGGGAGGTACCCCCTTCCTCCATTTTTTGGAAGAGTTTGAGAAGGATAGGTATTAAGTCTTCTTTGAATGTTTGGTAGAATTCACCAGGGAAGCGTCTGGTCCTGGACTTTTATATTTGCGGAGGCTTTTGATTACTGTTTCGATCTCCTTACTGGTGATTGGTCTATTCAAATTCTTTACTTCTTGATCCAGTTTTGGAAGGTTGTATGATTCTAAAAATTTATCTGTTTCTTCTAGATTGTTGAATTGGTTGGCAAATAGCTTTTCATAGTATTCTCTTATAATCTTTTGTATTTCTGAGGTGTCTGTTGTAATTTCTCCTCTTTCATTTCTGTTTTTACTTATTTGTGCCTTCTCTCTTTTTTTCTTGGTGAGTCTAGCTAAAGATTTGTCAATTTTGTTTATCTTTTCAAAGAACCAGCTCTTGGTTTTATTAATTTTTTCTATTGTTTTTGTGGTCTCTATTTCATTTATTTCTGCTCTGATTTTTATTATTTCCCTTCTTCTACTGATTTTGGGCTTTGTTTGTTCTTCTTTTTCCAGTTCCTTTAGGTGCATTGTTAGATTGTTTATTTGAGATTTTTCTTGTTTGTTGAGATAGGCCTATATTGCTATAAACTTCCCTCTTAGAACTGCTTTTGCTGTATCCCATAAATTCTGGCATGTTGTATTTTCATTTTCATTTGTCTCCAGGTATTTTTTGATTTCTTCTTTGATTTCTTTGTTGACCCAGTCGTTGTTCAGTAGCATTTTGTTTAATCTCCACGTATTTGTGGCTTTTCTGATTTTCTTCCTATAGTTGATTTCTAGTTTCATACCGTTGTGGTCAGAAAGGATGCTTGGTATTATGTCAATCTTCTTAAATTTATGGAGACTTGTTTTGTGGCCTAATATGTGATCAATCCTGGAGAATGTTTCATGTGCATTTGAAAAGAACATGTATTCTTCGGTTTTTGGATGGAATGCTCTGTATATATCTACTAGGTCCATCTGTTCTAGTGTGTCATTTAAGGCCAATGTTTCCTTATTGATCTTCTGTTTGGATGATCTATCCGTTGGTGCAAGTGGGGTGTTAAAGTCCCCTGCTATTATTGTGTTACTGTCTATTTCTGTTTTTATGTCTGTTAATAATTGCTTTGTATATTTAGGTGCACCTACATTGGGTGCGTAGATATTTACCAGTGTTATATCCTCTTGTTAGATTGTTTCTTTGATCATTATGTAATGCCCTTCTTTGTCTCTTTTTACAGTTTTTGTTTTAAAGTCTATTTTGTCTGATATGAGTACTGCTACCCCAGCTTTCTTTTCATTGCCATTTGCGTGGAGTATCTTTTTCCATCCCTTCACTTTCCATTTGTGAGTGTCTTTAGGTCTGAAGTGTGTCTCTTGTATGCAGCATATACATGGGTCTTGTTGTTTTACCCAATCAGCCACCCTATGCCTTTTAATTGGAGCATTTAGTCCATTGACGTTTAAAGTAGCTATTGATAAGTATGTACTTACTGCCATTTTTTAACTTTTTTTTTTCTCAGTGTTTTAGTAGTCCTTCTCTGTTCCTTTCTTCTTCTATACAGAATTGATGGTCTCTTTAGTTTGCGTTCTGTCTGAAAGCTCTACTCTTTAACTCCCCTCCTCCCTCATTTTATGTTTTTGATATCATATCTAACCTCTTTTTTGTGCATTTGTATCCATTGCCCTCTTATCCTGGAAATAGATAATTTTTCCTATTTGTGGTCTTCTCTTTTCCCCTTAAATCAGTCCCTTTAACATTTCTTGTAGCACTGGTTTCTTGGTGACAAACTCCTTTAATTTTTGCTTGTCTGGGAAATTTTAGATCTCTCCTTCCATTTTGAATGATAATCTTGCTGGGCAGAGTATTCTTGGCTGTAAGTTTTTTCCTTTTAGCACTTTAAATATATGTTGCCACTCCATTCTGGCCTGTAAGGTTTCTGCTGAGAAGTCAGCTGATAGCCTTATGGGGTTTTCTTTGTATGTAACTTGTCTTTCTCTGGCAGCTTTTAGGATTCTCTCTTTATCTTTAATTCTAGACATTTTGATTATGATGTGTCTTGTTGTGGGCCTCTTTGGGTTTATCTTGTTTGGGGCTCTCTGTGCTTTCTATACCTGGATATCTGCTTCCTTCCTTAGGTTAGGGAAGTTTTCATCTATTATTTCTTGAAATAGATTCTCTGCCCCTTTGTCTCGCTCTTCTCCTTCCGGGACACCTATAACACGGATGTTAGTGTGCTTGATGTTGTCCCAGAGGTCCCTTAGACTGTCCTCACTCTTTTTAATTCTTTTCTCTTTTATCTGTTCAGTCTTTCCAGTCTGAATTTATTCCAGTCTTTATTTATTCCAGTCTTTCACCCAGCTCACAGATCCGTTCTTCTGTATCCTCTACTCTGCTTTTGAGTCCCTCTAGCGAATTTTTCATTTCCAGCATCGTATTCTTCATTTCTGATTGGTTCTTTTTTATATCTTCCATTTCTTTGTTGACATTCTCGCTGAGTTCATCTATTCTTCTCCCCAGATCTGTGAGCATCCTTAACACTCTTAGTTTGAACTCCCTGTCGGGTAGGTTGCTCATTCCTCTTTCACTTAGTTCCTTTTCTGGAGTTTTGTCCTCTTCCCTTACTTGGAATGTATTCCTTTGCCTCCTCATTGTACCTCTTTCCCTGCGCTTGTGTCTACATATCAGGTAGGTCAGCTACATCTCCTGCTCTTGGATAGGTGACCTTTTACGAGTGATGGCTTAGGAGTCCTGCAGTGTGCTTCCCTCAGTTCTCAATGTTACAGGGGTGACCCCTATGTGGGCTACGTGTGTCCTTCTGTTGTGTCCTGTTTGCTCTCCCTGCATGTACCCAGGTAGGCTGAGTTATGCTCTTGGTCAGCTGTTGTAATGCTCAGCTGCTTGTAATTGTTGTGGGCCCTTCAGTCTCTTTATCAGGTGTCGAGAGCCCCAGCTCAGTTGGCTGCAAGTTCTAATACCACATTTGTGTTGTAGTATTTCTTTTAACTGATTAGGCCCCCAGCGTGGCAGGTTGTTAGGCTCAGGGCCTTACAGTTGCTACAAGCCTCCAGCCTTTAGGTCTCTTGTCAGCTCTCTGAGGATTGCAGCTGGGTGGGGCTGGCCTCAGGCACGGGAGCACCCAATGTTTCAGACTTTGGAAGGTGGGGCAAACCCCCTGTGTGGGTCTTTGAGAAGCACAAGTCTTCTGCAGCTGACAACCCATGCCTCCCACAGGTCCACACACACAGTCAACACAGTCCTGCCCCGTGTTTGCGCCCCGATCTCCCCAACCGGACCCAGTCTCTCCACGGCTGGAGCCCCACACACTCCGCCACCGCCCCACACTCTCCACCAGCTCCTTGTGCATGCCCTGCGCCACTGTTGTCGGCTCCGTTGCCAGGCTGCAGAGAATCCAGTCACCAATCTATGCAGGCCCACAAGTTGCCTGAGGGCTTGTTGTTGGGTGGGGCCCGTCTCTAGGGTGGGCTGCTGTTATGAGAGGTTTGGGGATTCGATTGGAGACGTAAAAGACACTTTCCACTCCAAACAAATGGACCGAAGGTATATTTTATTATATAGAGGATAGTAAAGGTGACAGTCTGCAAACAGATCCAAATAGGTCAAATATTAAGAGGGAAAAAGCATCAGCCCGACTGGAAAGGGAAAACACCCACATCGGCTGAAGAGAAATGACACAAATCAACCAGAAAGAGAAACACCAGGTTGACCGAAAAGAGAACACATCAAATCAATTACTTCATATCAAATCAATTACTTCACATCAAATCAGTTACTCACAACATCCACGCCCCACTGCCGGGAGAGCCCTGTCAATCGACGCGGCTGGGCAAGGATCACACATCCTGGGCAAGGTGTCCCTTCCACAGGTGGAACTCTCACCGGGTCTTAGTTTCCAGCAGTTTTTATACCATCAGTGATTTTCAGAGTAAGCAATTACAGAGTTTGCAGAGCAAGCATTTAGTGTTTCCATGCACAAAATGGTTATCAGTGGCGTATGTGCACTGAGCCCCCTGGCTAACGTCCCAGCCCAGTAGCTGTGTACGTGCATTGTTCTCTTTGGTTATCGTCCTAGCCCGGCACAGATGGCCAGTCCATCCCGTGCTACGGCGCTCCAAGAGCCTTGAAATGTTACAACTTGCAACTCTCTCTGTGGGGGAAGGGCCAGTTCCCACCACACAGAAAGCAGCTTGGTATTTCTGTTTGTGCTGGTGGCTGTAGGTCAATGGAGCGGCCAAACATGGCTGTACTCATGTCAAGACAGCTGCCCGCCCTGGCTGAGCTGGATTAAATCGGTGCTCTAGTGGGTGGGGCAGACCCTGGGCTAGCAGGCCCCAGGGAGAACTCCAGTGGTGTCTGTGTCAACCCGCCCACACCAGGCCACAACAATGGCTGCCGCCAATGTCCCAGTCCCTGGAGAGGTCTCACATCTCACCGAGATGCACACAGTGCCTATTAGGTGAGTCTCTTTTCACCAAAGCACTGTGCACCTTTCTTTCTGGTGATTTTAGGTTGCTTTCTGAAACTGGTGAGTTTGTGCATGGGCCCTTTAAGAGCCGGTTTTACTTTCTTTGTGAACCAGCTTTTCTGGCGGTATTCCCCAATGTTTTAGTAGCAGGCAAAGTCAGATATTCTGCCACTTGTCTCGATTGTGCTGGGTCCACAAAACGCCCACAGCGGGGGCGCTCCCGGCTGAGGGCCCCGTGCCTCCAGGGAGGGCTGCGGACCTGTGTGCTGCTCCCGGGCAACCGTGAAGCTGGCGGCTTGTGAAGGCGGCGTTTTTTCTCTCCAGAAGGGAGTCTCTGCCTCTTCCACCTCAGTTAGGATTGTCCGTTGTTGCAGGAGTTCCTCTTATCCTGTTTTCAGTTCTGTCTCAGGGGCAATTTTTCCATGAGTAGTTGTAAATTGGCTGTGTCCACAGGAGGAGGTGAGTTCAGAGTCTGCCTACGCCACCATCTTGACTTCTCTCCTAAAGTTCTTTGGATAAATACCCTGCAGTGGAATAGCTGGATCATATGGCAGTTCTATCCTTGATTTTTTGAGGAATCTCCGTACTGTTTTCCATAGTGGCTGCACCAGTTTGCACTCCCACCAGCAGTGTATGAGAATTCCCTTCTCTCCACATCCTCTCCACATGTTTGTATTTTAAGCCAAGTGTTATTACGAAAGTCAAAAAATTAAAAAATATTAAAAAGTTTATAAAGTAAAAAAGTTACAATAAGCTAAGGTTAATTTATTATTGAAGAAAGAAAAAATTATTTTTATAAATTTTATGTAGCCTTGGGCCTGGCCTGGTGGCGTAGTGGTTAAGTTCGTGCGATCTGCTTTGGCAGTCCGGCGTTCGCGGGTTTGGATCCCGGGTGTGGACCTACACACCACTCATGAAGCCATGCTGTGGTGGCATCCCACATACAAAATAGAGGAAGATTGGCACAGACATTAGCTCATGGACAATCTTTCTCAGGCAAAAAGAGGAAGATTGGTGATAGATGTTATCTCAGGGCCAATCTTCCTCACCAAAAAAAAAAATAAATAAATTAGTGTAACCTAAGTGTAGTGTTTATAAAATCTATAGCAGTATACAGTAATGTCTTAGGACCTCACATTCCCTCACCACTCACTCACTGATTCACCCAGAGCTGGTTTCAGTCCTGCAAGCTCCATTAATGGTAAGTGCCCTGTACAGGTGTACGATTTTTTATCTTTTATGCCATATTTTTACTGTACCTTCTATGTTTAGATAAACAAATCCTTATCATTATGTGACAATAGCCTACAGTATTCAGTACAGTAACATACTGTACAGTTTTATGGCCTAGGAGCAATAGGCTGTACATATAGCCTAGGTGAGTAGAAGGCTATACCACCTAGGTTTGTGTAAGTACACTCTCTGATGTTTGCAGAATGACAAAATTGCCTGAGGACAATTTCTGCATTTCTCAGAATGTATCCCCATTGTTAAGAGGTTCATAACTGTATAAAACACATATAAAAAATAAATATTTTAAAAGATTTAAAATTCCCACTTCAGGGAATCATTTTGTTCACCTTCTAAAATGTATATAGCCCATTTTAGAGGTTCTCTGCCTTACTAATCTGTCAATTGGGTAAAATAATAGTATGCACATCATCCTGTTAAAGGACTAATATAATGTATTAGAATTAAATGACAATTAAAACAATAATGTATATAAAGTACCTAATAACAACTAAAACTATATTTTAGTCCAAATGTTGCTAATTAACTGTGTGACCTCTGACCATTTACTTAACCCCTCTGTGCTTCAAATTCCTTGTCTGTAAAACTGAGATAATAATCCTTTCTCTGTATTACAAGGTTGTTAGATGGAATAAACTAAATAACGTATATGAAAGTACTTTATAACGTATAATATACACAAATATGAAGGATTATGTTTTTGGAATTGTAAATTTAAATTGAGATACTTAAAAAAAATAACTTCAAATGGTGCTGTAGGCCTAAGTAATGACTCATTTAATCTGATGTTTTTATGCGCTGTTGTGACAACCTAAGGGAAAATACCCAAGTGAGCAAAGCTAGGTACCTCACTGCGCTTTCTGTCCTTTATGCTGAATAACTATATATGAATGGTAAACTGTGCAGTAGTTTCATTGTAACTGATGAGTGTGGATTATTTTTAGAATTATTTTTGAGACATTTACTGTACTTATTCTTCCAGCCTTTTGTCACGTGAAACATCTGCAGAAGTCGCATTATCTTAAAATTTTGTTTGAACTTTGGAAGTTGTTTCCACACTAGATGGCGTTTTCCCCTAAAGACACTGTAGCTTGTTTGAAAATATTTGTTTTTTCAAGTTCTGTTTGTCTTGCCTGGCACCATCTATGGGTTGGAAAGGAGGTGTTGTCTGTCCAGTATTGCAGTGAGTCATACCCTTGTCATTCAGTCTCTGCCTGGTATTCTGCCCTGCTCTTTGTTGGGCATCTAAGAGCAAATTGAGGAAACTCAGGGACCAGGAGATTCAGTCCTGCCCTGAAGTATTGCATGTTGTATCTTATTGCTGAGAATGTCCCAGGACCCACTTCTGGAGTAGTATGGGGTGTGAACATTAGATGCCAAAGAATGTGAGGTAGATTGAAGGGCTGTGGTTATTTTGGAGGAGTAAGTGAACAGTGAGGAGTGGCATCTTGGAAGAGGCAGAACTTGACTTAGCCTTGAAGAGTGGGGCAGAGTTTAGAAGCAGAGGGTGGGTGGGGGAGATAGTTTCATGATAATTGGGAAATATTTCAGGGCAAATGCTGTTCAGTTTCTTTTTCTGCACAGAGACAGTTGGGCATGTTTGGTGGCCCCAGTGATGAGTTAATCTGATTATTATTTTTGTTACTGTTATTGACCACTCTTGACCCAGACTCTGGAGGAAGTGCTTTAAATACTTTATTTCATTTAGTCAACACCATAACCTTATGAGGATGGGCACTGTTACTTCCATTTGCCTATGAGGAAATTGAGGCACAGAGAGATTGAGTAATCTGCTCAAGGTTCCACAGCTGGGCTTTTTTCTCTTCCCCTACTCTCCTTCTAGTCTTCCTCAATAATCTTAACAAAAAAAGGGGTGTTTAGAGAATTTGTGACTACTATGAAGTAGACTATTTTCTCACTGTTTGCCTTTGAGAATAGAGGTGTTGATAAGGTGGGGCCTCTGAAAGTAGGTGGCAGTGATGGAGATGTGATCAAAGCAGGTGGGATGGTGGAGGATTGTGGATTTTTGAGGAGAGGTGGCTTCCATGTAGCAGCTGATAGGCTTCTTATGGCTAGTTCTAGTCCCTTGTATGTCTGCACACCTTGCCTGGGTTTCCCCACCTCCCACCCCTTAAAGTCTAGTGAAATGTGAGGAATTTCACTAGACAGATTTAACTTCTTATGTTGGCCTTATTGTTCACTGGGGTTCTGTTGTACCAGTCCACTGTGAAATCATCCCAGGACAAGTACTCTTTGGTAAAACCACTTGCTTGAATTAAGGAGCTGCCTTTTTGACTTTGAAAGGTGGCCAGGATTTAGTAAGGTGGCATTGCTGACACTCTCTGGAAAGTCCAGGGAAATAGAGATATGTGATATTAACACTAGTTTTTAATCATTGGCTTTGTGGAGAATTTGTATTAGGTTTAAAAAAGGAATCTCTCATTTTTTGTGCACAGGTTAGAATGTTATAAAGAGGCTTTTGACTAAACTCAAGGGACTAAGGGTGGTTTGTGGTGTCATTCCTCCTCCTCTGACGTATCTGTGCACCATGAAATGGCTAACTTCATGAACTCAGTTTCATGTTTATTCCATTTGTTTCTCTGCAGGTTCATTTTTGTTGCTCTTCCTTCATTCCCGATGTTCCAAGTTTTCTTCTGGTATCATTTTCCTTATCTCTGAAGAATTTCCTTTAATAGTTATTTTAGAGCAAGTCTTATGGCAAGGGATTCTCTTAGTTTTCATTCATCCGAGAACATCTTTATGTCACCTTCATTCCTGAAGGGTATTTTTGATGGAAGTAGAATTCTACATTGACAGTTCTTTGCTTTGAGCCCTTTAAAAATGTCATGCTGTTTCCTTTGGGCGTTTATGGTTTCTGATGAGAAATCTATAGTCATTAAAATCATTATTTCCCTATAGTAATGTATCATTTTCTCTAGCTGCTTTCAAATTTTTTCTTTGTCTTTTATTTTCAGCAGTTTAATTATGATGTTTCTGGGCACAGACTGCTTTGGATTCATTGTGTTTGGGGTTTACTGAACTTCCTGAATTTGTGGGTATAGGTGTTTTGCCAAATTTGGGAAGTTTTTAGCCATTATTTTTTCAAATATTGTTTCAGCTTCACATTCTTTCTCCTCTCTTCAGATACTGCATGACATGAATATTAGATTTTTTCTTATTGCCCCACAGGTCCCCGAGGCTCTGTTTGTTTTGTAAAAACTATTTTTCTCTGTTGTTAGATTGGATAATTTCTATTTAATCTATCTTCAGGTTCACTGGTGCTTTCTTCTGTCCTCTTCATTCTGCTCTTGACCCTATCAGTCTGTTTAAAAATTTGCTTATGGTGTTTTTTCAGTTCTAAAATTTCCATTTGACGCTTCTTTAACTTTTCTCTTTTGTCGTTTAGACTTTCAGTTTTTCCATTGGTTTCAAGAGTGTTCATGATTGTTTATAGTGGTGTTTGTATCGTAGTTGCTCTAAAGTCTTTGTTAGATAATTCTAATCCTGGTATCATCTCGAAGTTGGTATCTCTTCGTTGTCTTTTCCCATGTAAGTTGAGATTTTCCTGATTCTTCATATGCTGAACAATATTGAATTATATTCTAGATATTTTGCATATTATTATTTGAGACAACTGAGTGTTATTTAAATCCTATGAAGAATGTTCATATTTTTATTTTAACAGGCATTCGACCACTGGTTTGTTTCAGGTCACAAATTCCCTCCTGTTGTCTGTGGGCTGTGGTTCCAGTGTCAGTTCGGTTTTAAAAGGTTTGCAGTGCTATTCATATCTGTCCCACATGTTTACTATTCATTGGTGAATCTGGGGCCCAGGTGGAGGTTTATCTGTTAGTTGAGATCTTAAAGTCTTTGGTATGCTGAATATTCTTCAGGATCAGATTCATGCATCTTCAGCTTAGAGGTGAGCCCAGGAGTTCATAAACAACTTTATGGGTTTGCTTTTCTTCCCTCTCCATAACCTCTTTGGTACTTTCCAGTTCCATGGCTCCTATTTTTGGTCATTTTGCTAATTAGCTGGTGCTTTAGTTTTCCTGTTTTGCTGTGCACTGCTACAGTCTTCTTGTGTCTAGGGCTAAGCAGTCATAAGACAGACAAAGGAAAGAAAGCAATAGAGATTGGTCCCACCCTATTGAAGCCCAGCTCCTCTGAAGAGAGACGAAAGTTCTCTCTCAGAATGTTGGCTCTTTTATGCTTCTGTGCCCAGGTACTGGGATGTGAGGGAATGGAGAAATGAAAAAGAAAAACAACGGTAGAATATCTGCACCTTTTCTATGTGTTAGGAGTTCCTTTTCCTGTTTCTTCAACCAGATCCAGAGAGCTTCTCCTGAGCTCCCTGTGTCTGAACTCCAGTGCCTCCTTCCAGGTTTCTGGTGTACTAAGCCCAAGCAAGGAGATACCAGAGGATGAAAAATGGTAAACTCACCACCACTTGTTGATACTTTAAAATCTGGTCTCCTTCCCCAATCCTCCTGCTGCTATATACTTTTCAGTCTTCATATACAAGCTCCATGCGTTCTGTCAAGATTTGATAGCTGTATTCAGTGGGAGAGACTAGGTGGAGTATGTTTCTATATCTTACCTGGAACTGAGACTCTTGATTGGATATATGTAAATTTCCTATTATATGAGTATGCTTGGCATATAAAGCTTGTTTTTCTTTTGTTGTCAGTGACAGTATATGAAGTGCACGTGGCAACGGGTGAGCTTTGGAATGCTGGAACAGTAGCGAATGTCTACATGTCTGTCTATGGGGAAAAGGGAGATACAGGATCCAGACAACTATTTAGATTGAAGAGCTCCTTCAGTTTTTTAAGAGGACAAGTAAGTGAGCAAAAAGTGCTTTGTCTGACTTTTAAAAAACTTGTGGAAAAAACAGATAAAACAAAATTTACCATCTTAAATATTTTTAAATGCACAGTTCTATAATGTGAAGTATACTCGCATTGTTGTGCAACAGGTCTCCAGAATTTTTTCATCTTGCAAAATCGAAACTTGATACTCATTAAACAACTTCTCATTTCCCCCTTCCCCAACCCCTGGTAACCACTATTCTACTCTCTGTTTCTATGAATTTAAATGCTTTAGGTATCTCATATGGTTAGAATCATACAGTAATTGTCTTTTTGTGATTGGCTTATTTCACTTAGCATAATGTCCTTAAGTTTCATCCATGTTCTAGAATGTGACAGGCTGAATAATATTCCATTGTTTGTATATACCACATTTTCTTTATCCATTCATCCATTGATGGGCATTTTGGTTGTTTTGAACTCTTGGCTATTGTTAATAATGCAGCTATGGACGTGGGTGTGCAAATATTTCTTTGGTACCCTCTATTCAATTGTTTTAGATATATTCTCAGAAGCGAGATTGCTGGATCATATGGAAGTTCTATATTTAATTTTTTGAGGAAGCTGGCATACTGTTTTGCATAGTGATTGCACCATTTTACAGTCCTACCAGCAGTGTACAAGGGTTCTAGTTTCTCAACATTCTCAGCAATACTTGTTATTCTGTTTTTTGACAGTACCAACCTAATGGGTGTGAGGTGATATCTCATTGTTTTGATTTGCAGTTCTTTAATTTTAATTGATTTTGACATCTTTTCATACTTTTCTTGGCCGTTTGTAAATCATCTTTGGAGAAATGTTTATTCAAGTCCTATGCCGTTTTAAAATCAAGTTATTTGCTTACTTGTTGAGTTGTAGGAGTTCTTTATATATTCTGGATATTAACCCTTTGTCATATATATGATTTGTAAATATTTTCTCCCATTGTGTAAGTTGCTTTTTCACTCCTTTAATTGTATCCTTTGATGCACAGAAGTTTTTAAGTTTGATATAGTCCTGTTTGTCTATTTTGCCTTTCTTTTTGTGCCTGTGCTTTTGGTGTCTTATCTAAGAAATCATTGCCAAATCAAATATTCTCAAACTTTTCCCCTATGTTATTTTCTAGGAGTTTTTAGTTTTGAGTATTACCTTTGATTTTTAATACATTTTGAGTTATTTTTTGTATATGCTATAAGGTAAGAGTCCAACTTCATTTTTTTGCCTTGGAGATCTAATTTTCCCAACACTATTTTGAAGAGACTGTTCTTTTCCTGTTAAGTGGTTTTGGTACCCTTGTCGAAGGTCATTTGACTATATATATGAGGGTTTATTTCTAGGCTCCCTATTCTATATTATTGGTCTGTATTTCTGTCTTTGTGTCAATACCACATCATTTTGATTACTGTAGCTTTTTAATATGTTTTGAAGCTGCGAAGTGTGAGACTTCTACGTCTGTTCTTTTTTAAGATTGTTTTGACAATTCAGGGTCCCTTGAGATTTCACATGAATTTTAGGATGGATTTTTCTATTTATGCAAAAATGCGATTGGGATTTTGATAGAGATTGTGTTGAATCTGTAGGTTGCTTTGGTAGTATTGACATCTTTAACAATATTAACTCTACCAATCCATGAACATAGGATGTGTTTCTTTTTTTGTTTTTATTATAATTTTATTTATTTATTTTCCCCCCAAAGCCCCAGTAGATAGTTGTATGTCATAGCTGCACATCCTTCTAGTTGCTGTATGTGGGACGCGGCCTCAGCATGGCTGGACAAGTGGTGCATCGGTGTGCGCCCGGGATCCGAACCCGGGCCGCCAGTAGCGGAGTGCGCACACTTAACCGCTAAGCCATGGGGCCGGCCCAGGATGTGTTTCTATTTATTTGTGTCTGCTTTCATTTCTTTCAGCAATGTTTTGAAGTTGTTAATATACAAGTCTTTTAATTCCTTGGTTAGGTTTATTCCTAAATTTTTTATTCTTTTTGATACTATTGTAAATGGATTTGATTTCTTAGTTTCCTTTTGAAATTGGTCATTGTTAATGTATAGAAGAACAACTTTTTTTTTTTAAGTGAATAAAGTAACACACTTTATTTCCAGTTTTGAATTCCCAGATAACAACAGATGTGCACTTTCCATTTGGCTGCACCAGAATCCATTAGGATTCTGCTTAGTCTCTAGTGTTATATATTCTGGAGAAACCAGCATGTCAACTGAGGTGTTCTCTTAGCAACTGCCTCCGTTTGGAAGCTCAAATTCATATTGATGATAGTTTGTAATTGAAGGGAGAACACTTGATTTTTGTGTGTTGATTTTCTATCATGCAATTTTGCTGAATTTGTTTTAACAGGATTTTTTTGGGTGGAATCTTTAGAGTTTTCTATAGAAAAGATCATGTCATCTGTGAACAGAGATAATTTTACTTCTTCCTTTCCACACTGGAAGACTGTTATTTCTTTTTTTTGCCTAATTGCCCTGGCTAATATTATATTAAATAGGAGTGGTGAGAAAAGGCATTTTTGTCTTGTTTCTGATCTTATAGAAAAGTTTTCAGTCTTTCATCATTGAATATAACATTACCTGTGGACTTTTCGTATATGGCCTTTATTATATTGAGGTAGTTTTCAAGTTTTCTATATTGATTCTAGTTTTTTTTTTTTTAAAGATTTTATTTACTTATTCCCCCCCCCAAAGACCCAGTAGATAGTTGTATGTCATAGCTGCACATCCTTCTACTTGCTGTATGTGGGACACGGCCTCCGCATGGCTGGAGAAGTGGTGCGTCGGTGCGTGCCCGGGATCCGAACCCGGGCCACCAGCAGTGGAGGGCGAGCACTTAACCGCTAAGCCATGGGGCTGGCCCTGATTCTAGTTTTTTGAGTGCATTTTTCATGAAAGGGTGCTGAAAATTGTCAAATGTGTTTTCTGCATAAATTGAGACAATCATCTGACTTTCGTACTTCATTCAGTTAATATGATTTATTACATTGATTTTTCATAAGTTGAACCATCCTTTCATTCCAGGAATTAATCATACTTGGTCATAGGGTATAATCTTTTTAATCTGCTTTTAAATTTGGTTTCTGAGTATTTTTTTGCGTATTTCTGCATCAATATTTTTCAAGGTTATTGGTTTGTAGTTTTCTTGTTGTGTCTGTCTGGCTTTGGTATCAGGCTAATACCAGCTTCATAGAAGGCGCTTGGAAGTGTTCCCTTCTCTTCTATTTTTTGGAAGAGTTTGAGGAGAGTTGGTGTTAATTCTTTTTTAAATGTTTGAGACATTTGGGAGGTTTTTGATTACTGCTTCAACTGGTACTTATTGTCTCTTATCTGACTACTTATTGGTCTCTTCAGATTTCCTATTTTTTTTTTATGATTCTTTTTTGGTAGTTTGTGTGTTTCTAGGAATTTATCCATTTCTTCTAGGTTGTCCAATTTGTAGGCATATAATTGTTCATGATACTCTCTTACCATCCTCTTTTATTTCTGTGCCATCAGTTGTAATGTTCCTTCTTTCATTTCTGATTTTAGTAATTTGAGTCCTCTCATTTTTCTTAGTTAATCTAGCTAAGGATTTGTCAATTTTGTTGATCTTTTCAAAAAACCAACTCTTTGTTTCCTTGATTTTTTATGTTGTTTTCTATTCTCTATTTTGTTTGTTTTGCTTAATCTTTATTATAGCCTTCCTTCTTCCAACTTATGGTTTAGTTTGTTCTTTTTTTTATAGTTCCTTGATTTGCAAATTTATTTTATTGATTTGAAATCTTTCTTCTCTTTTAATGTAAGCATTTATGGGCATAAACTTGCCTCTTAGCACTGCTTTTGCTGCATCCCATAAGTTTTGGTATGTTGTGTTTTCATTTTCATTTGTCTCCATATATTTTCTAATTTTCCTTGTGATTTCTTTTTTAACCCACTGGTTGTATAGGAGTGTGTTGTTTAATTTCCACATGTTTGTGGATTTTCCAGTTTTCCCTCTGCTATTGATTTCTAGTTTTATTCCATTGTTGTCAGAAAAGATACTTGGTGTGATTTCAGTATATGTAAATTTGTTAAGACTTCCTTTGTGACGTAACATGTGATCTATCCTGGAGAATGTTCCATGTGTACTTAAGAAATATGTATCTTTTGCTTTTGCTGTTGTTGGGTCAAGAGTTCTGTATATGTGTGTTAGGTCCAGTTGTTCTATAGTGTTGTTGAAGTCCTCTGTTTCCTTATTGATCTTCTGTCTAGTTCTTGTATCTATTATTGAAAGTGGGGCATTGACATCTCCTACTATTATTGTGTTGCTGTCTGTTTCTCCCTTCAGTTCAGTTAATGTTTGCTTCATATATTTAGGAAGTCTAATGTTAGGTGCATATATATTTATAATTGTTATAGCTTCCTGTTGAAGTGACTCTTTATCATTATACAATGTCTTTCTTTGTCTTTGTGAAAATTTTTGACTTAAAGTCTATTTTGTCTTGTAAAGTATGGATTCCTGCTCTCTTTTGGTTAGCATTTGAGTGATATATCTTCTTCCATTCTTTTATTTTCAGCCTGTGTGTGTCCTTTTATCTAAAGTAAGTCTATTTTTTAGTCAGCATATAGTTAAATTTTTTTAATCCATTCAGCCTATCTGTATTTTTGATGTGGGAATTAATCAATTTTCATTTAAAGTAGTTACTGATAAAGAAATATTTACTACTGCCATTTTTTGTTTTTTTGTATGTCATTTAGCTTTTTTTGCCCCTCCCTTTCTCTCTTAGAATATTTTTTTGTGTTTTCTTGATTTTTTTGTAGTGAAATGCTTTGTTTAGTATCTCTTTTCCTTTTATGTATATTCCATAGATATTATCTTTGTGGTTACCATTGCAGTTACATAAAACATTTTGAAGTTATAACAATCTGTTTTAAACTGATAACTTCAATCAAACTTCAATACAAAAAACTCTACTCCTTTACAGCTCCACCTTCCTACTTTATGTTATTGATGTCACAAATTATGTCTTTATATATTATATACCCATTAACATAGATTTATAGTTTTTTATGCCTTTGTCTTTTAGTTCTATGCAAGAATTAAAAGTAGACATACACCAAATTATAATAATATAAGTTACTATATTTGTCCATGTATTTATCTTTAATGTGAGAATATATTTTTGTATGGCTTTATGTTGCTATCTAGTGTCCTTTTTTCCAACTTGAAGGACTGCCTTTAGCATTTCTTGTAGAGAATTCCAGTGTAATGAAGTCTCCCACAGCTTTCATTTTATTTGGGAAAGTCTTAGTTTTTTCTTTATTTTTGAAGGACTGTTACATCTGATATGGAAATCTTGATTGACAGATTTTTCTTTTAGCAGTTTGAATATATTATCCCATTGCCTTCTAGCCTGCATGATTTCTGCTCAGGAATCCACTCATAAACTTATAGAAACTCACTAGTACATGATGAGTCGCTTTTTTCTTGCTTCTTTCGATATTTTTTCTTTAACTTTTGACACTTTGGTGATAGTGTGTCTTGGTTTGGGTCTCTTTAGGTTTGTCTTAGTTTGAATTCATTGATTTTCTTGAATTTGTATGTCCATTTTTCTCCTCAGATTTGGCAAGTTTTGGACCATTATTTCTTCAAATAAGCTCTTTGCCCTTTCTATCTCTCTTCTCTTTCTGGGACTCTCATAATGCATGTACTCTTTTGTTTGATGGTATCCCAAAATTCGCTTAGGATCTCTTCATTTTCTTCATTTTTTTTTTCCAGTTTAGATGATTTCAAATGACCTGTCTTTAAGTTCACTGACTCCTTCTCTTCTCCCTGATCAAGTCCACTATTGAAATTATCTAATGAATTTGTCAATTCAGTTATTGTATTTATCAGCTCCAGAATTTCTGTTTGTTGCTTTCATATTTTGTCTTTCTTTTTGTGGATATTCTCATTTTGTTCATGCATTGGTTTTCTGATTTCTTTTAGTTGACTTTCTGCATTATCTTTTAGCTTATTGAACATATTTAAGACAGTTTCAAATTTTGCTCAGGAATTCCAGAGATCTGTGTTTCTTTAGAGTTGGTTTCCGGAATTTTATTTCATTCTTTTGATTGGGCCATGTTTTCTACTTTCTTTATATGCCTTGTGATCTTTTGTTGAGATTTGTGCATTTGAATAAAGAACTATCTCACCTAGTCTTAAAGGGTTGACTTTGTGCAGGGGAAGACCTTCACCAATGAGCCTGGTTAGAGTTTCTGGGACCTCTCAATATTTTTCTGGCTGTGTCTCTTCTCTGGGTTTGTATATTTGTTCTTAACTGTCTTAATTTCCCTAAGCTGCTTGCTCCTGTTTCTTCTTCAGTGCCCATAATCTCTTGCCCCCCCCAACGTCTGCCTGCTATACTGCAGAATCTCTGTAGCTCTGCATGGCACAGTACTCTCCTCTGTTTTCATTGGCTTTCAAACTATGCTGCCATTACTATTAGTACTCCAAGTTAAGTGAGAGAGAAATCTGTCCCTTGGGTAGCCCTCAGAGAAGCCAGAATTGTGTATGCATGGTCCACTTTTTTGTTTCTTTCCCAAGAGAGGATCTAGGGTATAGAAGGTTTCCTCCCAGTTGTACTGCACTATGCCAAGTAGGGGAAGAGGCATGAGCACATAAAAAGCCACAAACTTTCCTACCTCTTTTAATGGAGTCCCTTCTTCATTGTGTGTTGGACTTGGTGCTGCAGTTTCTCATCTGGTGTCCAGTTTTCACAGAAATATTCACAGGTCCATATATTGTTAAAACAGTGTCTCCATGGGGGAGTGAGGACTTGGAGCTTCCTAGTCTACCATCTTGCAGAAGTTATTCCCCATTGTCTGATTTTTTTAAACCCACCTTAAAATTGTTAAATGAGGGTAATATATATAACAACTTTCACTGTCAAATGTAGAAACTGGATACTTACATTATTTTTACTATTATTAATATGCAAGTAATACTTAATTTTTTTAACTGAGTAAAGCACAGAGGATCTACTATAGTCTAGTTATCTTAACTTTTTTTGATGACTCAAATAGTCTTTAAGTGAGTATGTCAGGATATTTTCATTACATGTTTCCTCTCTTTTTTTTTTAGCATTTTCTACGTCAATTATCTTAAGTATTATAACTCATAATTTTTCTGCCGGCATTTTCTGTTATTGCATAGCAAGTCTTCCTTTTCTAGGGGATCTGTTTCATGGATAAAGGATAACAATGTTACTCATTAACCTGTACCAGGTTTGGACAGTATTATTTTGTTAATGAATACTAATGGCTTTGTTATCTGTTGTTTATATTCTTTATAGTTCACTTATGTAAAGGCAGAGTCGTTGCAAAGGAAAGTGGTCTTATTACATATCAGAGGAACTGAGCTCTAATCCTGGTTCTGAGCCTCACTCTTCTTATCTGTAGAATGGATATTTTTTTTCTCACTAAGTCACTTTTAAGGATAAAATAAAATGTATGTGAAAAAATTCCAAAATGTATAAGATGCTATATAAATGCAAAGGTTATTTTTGTTTCTGGATTATTTTTCAATTGATATACTACATCATGTATTTTTTTCCATTTTAACCTTTAGCATTATCTTAAATGTTATGAAAAGAACTCTGGGCTCCTCAATTTTACCCGTATTCTGAATACATAAACCACTGGACCCAGAAACATTAATAGGTTTGATTGCAGCAGCACCTTGGGACTTCGGATAAATGTTATAAATTTCCAATAATTCTTGCATCAGTATCCTAAAATTACTTTAGAAACATTATATTTATGCATAGCCCATAAATATTGCTAAGAAAAATTCCCTCCTAGGGGAGATAAGAGTTGGTTGTATTCAAATGAATGGAAGTTTTTAGTATATTTTATAATTACTACATTTATATTATCGATATTTGAAAAATATAGTTGTAGAGAGTTCTAAAATTTATGCTTTTATAATGAAAAATTGGCAACAAAGGAGCAGAGTATATTTGAAAACTTGTTATTATGCTCTATCAATATTATTGTTTTACCTTTACTTTATTGATTTAGACAGATTTGTGTATTTACTGAATGAACCCAATTATTTTCACACTCAATTTTTATTGTATCTTAATTTTTACTCCTCTTAGAAATCAGACTCAGTCTGGATCAAGCTATACTTTTTTGATTTGTTACAGACTGACACCTTCTCCCTGGAAGCTGTGCACCTTGGGGATTTGTACAAGATTGTCATAGGCCATGATGGGCTCGGCCCAGGTAACTTATCAGATATATTCTTTGGAATATGTTAGGTCAAGGATTATAAGTGCAGTTTATGATATCAAGAGCAACTGCAGAATTTTTCTATTTTCAACTGTTTGGAAAATCATAGTGAAGCAGATATCATAAAACATGAAGTCTTAAAATATGCTGTGCTTTTGTTACATGTATAAGAAATATTTTTAAATGCTTCTTACAGCTTGCTTCTCTTATATCTTGCTTTATTTGAAGTATTAAAGCTTAAAACTGTACAAGGCCTTTACATATATTTGGAAGCTGGAACCTCTTTCTCAAAACTTCAGGTAATACCTGGACCATACATATTCACACAACATTTTTCTTTTCCTAATCTGAGTTTAGGAAATGGCTGGTTTCTTGAAGATGTTGTAGTCAAGGATCCCACGACGAACCATGAATATGCCTTCCTCTGTCACAGGTTTGTAGGTGTGCTTTTCCATTGCACAAATTCATTTCATATCAGTCAGCTTCTCCAAGTTCATGTGTTTTGGAGAACTGGATAGCTTATTCAATTATTCCTGGTCATTGATCCTTTGTTGGGTAACTTTTGTGAACATTAATTTTATGGGCTGCTTCTTCTATTTAGAAAGATCTCCATTATGTTTATGATCATTCCTGGTGAAACAAATTTGAATCTTTCTTGATAAATTAAGGTAGATTTTTAAAATATGATTTCTCTTTATGTATCAGTAAGGAGAATGAAAGTTTTTGGCAAGAAAACTTATTCCCTTTGGACTAGGTCCCAAATTAGGTTCAAAGATAATAAGTGTACCAAATATATGTTGCGTGTAGTTTTTTATACCACAATGACATTGCTGACCCACTGTCACTAAGACTTGATTTTTGAGTTATTTTCCCAGTAGTGGTGATAGGTTTGTTCTTTCTTTCAACACTCTCCTGCCTCTTTCTCCATGGAACCAATAATAGCCATTTATGAAATAACATAATAATTTATGAAATAAATTACTAAATAGTTTGAATTGTAGTTGGTGGCCAAAGAACGAGATAAAATAATTGGTCCAGTGGATGTACAATCTACGACCTTGGCAGGCTAACTGATTGAGTAAGTCACCCGTGGATTAGGGAAAAACATGTTTCATCCTTACTTGACTGCAGCTTCTCCTACCTCCCTTGCACTCTCATAGTGATTTTATACATTTCCTTTTTTATTTTCTACCCTCTCCTTTTACCAACTAGATAACTATGGCTGTTTCCAATTCCCATTATCCATTATTTCTGACTTGGCTAGATAATTGCAAGTGGTTAGAGTAAATATCAAGCCAGAATACAATCAATACACTTTTCTTGCTACAGATGGCTGGATCAAGGAGAAGATGATGGCAAAATTGTCAGAGAACTGTATGGCAGGGATAATAGTGTCATCTTTGCAAGTGAGTAGCATGTACACATGTTTCTTAGAAAATTCTGTTTTATGAATTTTCTGTTGAGGAAAGTATGACACTGCTTAAATTAATGGTTCTCTCTTTTCCTTACATCCTCAGGGCAGAAGCTAGAACTTCGTAGAAAAGAAACAGTAAGATTTTATTTTTGGCCTTAAATTATTTAGTACAAACAATGTTTAAATAGCTATTTGATGTGTTAAAACAAAATAGTATATAATGTTTAATAAGGGATGTTTCTTAGTAATTTCTTCTCTTTGTCGTCTCATGTTGGTGTTTTTTGTTTGTTTTGTTTTGTTTTTCTGTTTAGTGGACTGCAGAAAACTGGAAGTTTATGAAAGGAAATACTCTTCAATTCTACAACAGGCTTACTGGAGGATTTGTCCGTCTACATCCAGATGGCACGGTTGATGCAGTTGGAGAGAAGACAGACAAATATGGTAAAATCTTTGGGCAAAGCATGTGGTACTGTGGCAGGTTTGGGAGCTGGAGTAAGGTGGATTTCTAGACTCAGTTTAATGTACAGTTTTGCTTCTTCTTTTTCAGATGGCTTTACACCAGTATTAGGCTATTTAAATAATTCACTATCTGCATTAATACAGATGATCAGTAGACAACAGGCTTTAAATCTGGGCAGATAATGTCATTATGCAGAATAGTACACCATGAAAAAAACTCATATTTGGTATTACTTAATTGGAGAATAAAATGTAGACAATTAACATTGTTCATTCAAAGCAACATTTGTAGCTCTTGAATACAACGGCCATTTAAGAATTAAGTTGGTTTTACTAAATATCAAATGCTTATTCTGTTCAAAACACCATGTTTAATAATTTGAAGGCCACAGAAATAACTAAGACATTATCCTGAATTCCAGAGATTCACAATCTAAGGAAGAAGACAAACACATACAATTGTAATAATGGTTGTGTGTAGCTAGTGTTATAATAAAGTTATGAGGAAAAACTAGGTAAAGAAAAACTAAATTTGATTAATATTATGAAGCTATGACCATAAGACTTAATGAAGAGGGAGTAAACTGATATGGTGGATCTTGGACTATAAACCCAAACTTCCAACTCTTCTTGAAGTTAAGACCTTCACTATTTAAACAAAGTTTGTCTGCTGCATCTTATGAATGTAACTTTGCTGTACTTTGTTAGAAACTGTGCTGTTCAAATAGCCTCTAGGATGTGTTGGGGATACTAACCTATAGCAGTTCCTCAAAATGTAACCTCTTCTGCCTCATATTAGAGATCCCAGGGAATAATCCAATTTTCTCCTCTAGGAAAATATGCAGGAGACTTAAGAATACTTCCTAGTAGCTTCTCTTTCCAAAACTAGTCTGTTCCTCAGACATTTTCCTTACCTATTGGTTCCCACTTGGGATCACTTATCCACTTAGATCAGTCAAAATGACCCTTCCTCTCCTGTTCCTTGGGGTCCCTGCTGCCAATGCTGATGCTTTTTTTCCTTCTTGAGTATAGTAAATTGTATTTCCAAATGTGGTCGCAAAAATATCTCCTATTGTTAGATTAGAAACTGTGAAGGATCTAAGTTTTACCCTACTTGCAGAAAACACAACCACACTGAATCAAAGACCAAGAGCATTTATTTCTGACAGCAATTGCAGCAACCGATGTAGCATCTTGTGTCAGTTCCCCAAGCCACAATCCCACAGTATTATGAGGTGAGGGCCTGATGGTACATATGAGGTTGGGTGCATTAAAGGAGAGAAATCCACAAATTAGGAAACTTAATCTCATATAGGGTTGCCCATCCTTCCTTCCAGAGAGAGAGGAGAGATAGAACCTATCTTTACTCTGGAATGTAAGCAAATCTTCTCCAGGGAAGAGAAGGAAATGTCTTTATCTTTACTCTCTGGGACATTTCCACAGAGAGATCTAAGCTTTATATGCTGGAATGTTTCTTTATAGAAATATTTTGTAAATGCCTTAATTTAGAGGGACTGGACCATGCAGGAACACTACAGATGTAGGGAGAATTGTCTTCTAATACTCATCCCACAAGCTAGTTTATAAAGGGAACTTGCCACTCCCACATCAAGAAATGGAGTTGATTTCCTTACCCATTGCTGGGTCAGACCTTTCTGCATGTTTTGATTAATAGAATGCAGATAAAGCAATGCTGTAACTTTCAAGATTTGCATCTTCTACCTTCACTTCTTGGATTAATCCTTTTTGGAAGCCAACCCTCATGCTATGAGAAAGCCCACATAGCCATGTGGAGAGGCCCCTAGAGAAAGAACTGATGCACTGACAGCCCCAGCTGGATTCCCAACCTGCAGCCAGTACCAACTGCCAAACGTGTGAGTCCCTGTGTAGACCAGACTAACTGGTGGATGATGAAAATAGAGAAACATTTTACCCCTGAGTGTTTCTAGCATCTTAATATGCTAGTCCTGTAATATATAAAGTAGAACGAGCAGTCCTAAAACAGGCAGGTGCAGGTAGTATGGGTAATTTTTCTCGGTGTAACTGACATTTTCAACAGGAGGTCTTTTATGTGTGATAATTACTTGCAGTATTATTTCCTGATGTTATGCTCAGTGTCCCATAAATTCACACTCATGAATCAGTTGTCACTTGCCTGGAAATTGTTGTCATGAACAAACAATGCTGACCCATGAAAGTCTTTTCAGGAAAATATTTTAAGAACATGTCTCTGAGATATATTGGCTTATAATTTTCACTCCACAAAACAATGTTGTTTTTATTACCATGAACCAATCTTTCTATTTAGTTATCAAACTGGTTGTGAATTTAGCTAATTCCATACTCAGAGAGTTAGAATACTCACTTCTCTGAGAGCAACTGAATCATTTCTTGGCAATTGTGGACCTAAAAGCAGACGCACAGCATGAGATCTTTGAAATACCACAGAGAGCTTCATTTTATGATCATAAGCTCTTAGGTTTTAAAAACAATTCTGTACCAACATTGACAATGACAATGACAATGACAAACAAATCTTCTTGTTTCTAGTGTGGTATCCTAGAACTAGAAAGAAGGACCAGACAACCAAAGCAATTCAGGTTTTTTGGGGTTTTTTTTTTGGTGAGGAAGATTCGCCCTGAGCTAACATCCGTTGCCACTCTTCCTCTTTTTGCTGGGGAAGATTAGCCCTGAGTTAACATCTGTACCCATGTTCCTCCATTTTGTATATGGGATGCTGCCACAGCATGGCCTGATGAGTGATGTGTAGGTCTGTGCCTGGGATCCAAACCTGCGAACCCCGGGCCGCCAAAGCGGAATGCGTGAACTTAACCACTACACCATCGGGCCGGTGCCACCAATTCAGTTTTTAACAGTCCTTTTAACACACTTAAACCGTTGATGGCTACTTTATGTCAGCGCCAGTTTTGCAAACTTCTCATCCCCTGAAATTTCAAAAGATTTACTATAAAATATAGATGCACATGGTTTTCCCATTTTATGGTAGTGTTCTTTCAAGAAAAAATTTATAATCTAAATTCAGATTTATTTCTTATATTCCTAAAAGGGTTAAGCATGCCTTTAAAAATGTACAACATATCATATCACTGAAAGTTTCTAATGTGTCATTATTGTCCTCTGTATTGTCTCTAATGATCTATGTAAATAGTTGTACCAGGTTTTGTTTTTTGTTTTTGGAGTGTGTATTTGGTGCTCTGTCAGACTAGAGCATATGGAAGAGATGACTACATTCTTCAGTGTGGAGGTTTTAAAATTCATCCACAAATTACTTGACACTGCCACCCTCAAAAGGGGGGGCTATTCCTCTCCCTTTGAGTATGGGCTGGATTAATTAACTCTCTTCTAACAGATAGAATATGGTGGAATTGACTCTGTGTGACCGTTGATAGTAGATCATAAAAGGCATTACAGATTTATCCTGGTCCTCTCTCTTGGATCACTCACTCTGAGGGAAGCCAACTGTCACGTTGTAAGGACATTCAAGCAGCCCTATGGAGAGGCCAGCATGGCAAGGAACAGAAACCTCTTGCCAACAGCCATGTGACTGAGTCATCTTGTGAGAGGATCCTCCAGCCCTGATCAAGCCTGCAGATGATGACAGCCCCAGCCACCAACTTGAGTGCAACCTCACAAGAGACCTTGACCCAGAGTCAACTAGATAGTTGCTCCCAAATTCCTAACCTACAGAAATTATAAGGTAGTAAATGTTTGTTTTAAGCTGCGAAAGGTTTGTAGTAATATTTTACACAGCAATAGATCACTAATATACCAGTTTAGACACTGTTCTGTAAGATAACTGCTCTCAGTATTTTCTCATTCTGGGTGCTATAATGGGCTCCACCTTCTTTTCACACTTAAGTTATGGCCAGGAATGGAAAGGGCAGTATCTCTCCTATCTCTAATCTGAATCCTCATCTTATGTCTTGTCGTGGCTGATTCACTTCTACATTCTGCAGTCGTGCAATGGGTAGTCCTGAATATTCAGTGCAGTTTTCTATACTGACAACTATAAAACATTATTGAAAGAAATTAAAGAAGATCTGAATAAGTGGAAAGACATCCTGTGTTCATGGAATGGAAGACATAATATTGTTAACATGGCAATACTCCCCAAAATGATCTCTAGATTCAAAGCAATCCTTATCAAAATCCCATAGCCTTTTCTGCAAAAATGGAAAAACTAATCCTAAATTTCATATGGAATTCAAGGGACTCCCAAATAGCCAAAACAATATTGAAAAAGAAGAACAAAGTTGGAAGACTGACATTTCCTGATTTTAAAAATTACTACAAGGCTACAGTAATCAAAACAGTGCAGTGCTGGCATAAAGATAGACATATACATCAATGGAATAGCGTTATGCATTTTTTTATGAGATGGTCAGTCAGGTTCAGCCACAAGAGGAGACACGGGAGAGCCTCAGGAAAACAGAGTTCATTATACTCACAGGTCCTAGTGACAGGAGGTGCAGCATACCATGCAGGACCACCTGGAAAAACACTGGGGTGGTCAGGAGACAGAAGACAGGAGGGAGGGAGCACTTAGGCCATGGCGCTTACTGGAGTTTCCACAGGAAAGGCAAGGCAGGGCGTGATAAACAGTTTAGAATTGGCTACTTTGAATAACTTCAGCAAACTTTGGGCTAAAGTGGTGATTTCTAGTTTTCTGGTACTTAGCCCTGGGATGATTAAGGCAGAGGATTATTGCCTCCTGGGATGCATGGTCCAGAAAGAGGAGGTATGGCTCTGGATTGGTTAGTTTGCATATCAAAGGTATACTGTAGGCTGGGCCTTTTGCTATCTCTAAGAATGGGCTAGCCTGGGAGGGGCAGTATCTCTCCCAACCAGAAAAGTTTTTTAAGATGTAGAATCATCATAGTATACAAAAAATTTTAAATGTACACAGTGCAAATAGAATTGAGAGTCTTGAAATAAACCTGTATGTCTATAGTCAATAGATTTTTGACAAGAGTTGCAAGACCATTCAATTGGGGACAGAATGGTCTCTTCAACAAGTGGTGCTGGGACAACTGAATATCCAAATGCAAAAGAATGAAGCTGGACCCTTCACACCATATACACAATTTAACTCAAAATGGACCAAAGACCTAAGTCTAAGAGCTAAAACTATAAAACTCTTAAAAGAAAACATAGGTATAATTTTTCACATCCTTGAAGTAGTCAGTGGTTTCTTAGATATGATATCAAAAGCATAAGCAACAAAGAAAAAATAATAAATTGGACATCACCAAATTAAAACCCTGTGCATCAAAGGATACTATTAAGAGATGACAAGGTAAGCCACAAAATGGGAGAAAATATTTGCAAATCATATATCTGATAAAGATCTAGTATCCAGAATATATAAAAAGTTCTTAAAACTCAACAACAAAAAGACAACCCAACTAAAAATCTGGCAAAGAACTTGAACAGACGTTTATCCAAAGAAGATATTCACATGGCCAACAAATACAGGAAAAGATGTTTAATGTCATTAGTATTAGGAAAATGAAAATCAAAACCACAATGAGATACCACTTCACACCCACTAGGATGGCTATAATAAAAATAATGGAAAATAACAAGTGTTGGTGAGGATGTGGAGAAATTGGAACCTTCATACATTGCTGGTGGGAATGTAAAATGATTCAACTGCTTTGGAAAATGATTTGGCAATTCATCAATAAGTTAAACATAGAATTACCACATGACCTAGCAATTACACTCCTAAGTACATATCCAAGAGAATTGAAAATAAAAACTTATATATGAATGTCATAGTGCTATTTACAATAGCCAAAAGATGGAAACAACCCAAATGTCCATCAACTGATGAATGGATAAACAAATGTGATGTATCCATACAGTGGAATATTATTCACCCATAAAAAGGAATGAAGTACTGAAAATGCTACACCATGGGTGGACTGTGAAAACATTGTGCTAAGTGAAAGAAACCAGACTCAAAAGACCAATATTGTATGACTTCATTTATGTGAAATATCCAGAATAGGCAATTCATAGAGACAGAAAGTAGATTAGTGGTTGCTGTAGGGGAGGGGAGGAGGCAATAGGGATCATTTGCTTAATGGGTACAGGGTTTCTTTTGGGATGATTGCAGTGTTGTGGAACTAGATAGTGGTGATGGTTCCACAACATTGTGAGTACGCTACATGACACTGAATTGTGCATTTTGAAGGGGTTAAAATGGTGAATTTTATGTTGAATTATTTTACCATGATTTTTAAAAAGAGCAATGAGGCATTGTGCACTGTACAACAGTAGGGGTACAATTCACATTTGTAATTGTTATGAATTTATGTGTTTATTAAAAATTTTCTAACAGAAAGGCAAAGTGTTTTGAGGAAGGAAGAACTCTTTCCAATTCGCACAAAGGCATTATTTCATTTGGCAATATGCTTGAATGGAGCTTATTACAAACAACCAAACATGTATAACACGAAGTTATAAAGTAGTAAACCAAGCTCTTTTTGCCAGGAATCCACAATTCACATCATGACTTGAACTAGTTTTATATAAAGGGAATTAGGGCTGGAGTAGGTTTTAGGGAGAGCAGAGCTCTAGCACTTTGTCCTTTCCCTTTGCCCTGCTAGAGTGGAAGATAAGGCACTCCGTGAAGTTTGGAGGTCTGTACCTGAGGAGAACACATTGTTGGGAGACAGTTCTCCCTCTATCTCTCGCATTTCTACATGATCTGGCTCTACTGTGCAAAGCTATCTACAGCCACTGTAACATTGTCTGTCTAAGAAGATATTCCAAGATCAAGAATCCTCCCTCCCTGAAGACTCTCAGGGATAGTAGTGTCTCCTTCTTCTTCCTAGAGAACATGTGTTTCCTAATTAAGACAATAACGATAATATCTCCCTGTGGGCAAGGATTGGGCAGGTTTGCTAGCAGCCCCTAATAAGATTGGGGGTTTCCAAAACTCCGAGTTCCTCAGCTGTCACCCGGAGCCACTGTGTGTGCAGCATTTACCTAGTCCCACTCTGCATGGGACTCAGGAGTCAAGGGGACTGACATGAACCTGCGGCTCCTGCTGCCTGCTGGGCTGTGTCTACTAAACCGTCTAAATCCAGTTGGACCTGCTGTATCCTTACTGACTGAACTTATGGAAGTATATCTAGCTGTTTCGTGTGTTACACTGGTGTCTTCTTCCAGGCTAGCTGTTTGTTGAATGGCAAGAGAAGATAGTGGACCTAGAGACACTAGATCATAGGGAAGGACTACAGGGAGGCATAACAAATTAGGAGTGGTCTGAGATTGATGAGCCCCTAATTCCTCTTGAATCTGAGTTGTGGATTCCTGAGTTTCCAGTGATTTTATACCAGGCACAGATAGAAGATGTAAGCAGGTACCATCTGGCCACCCTAAATGACTGCCTAGTGCAAAAAGGCCTTGTCTTGATAGTATTCCCCAATATCAGGAGGCTGTTGATGGTATTACAAGAACGCTAATCTAGTGCGACACATGCATGAGCTGCTATTTTGACTTATGCATTGTTGGATGGAGAAATGGCAGTGACTAACAGAGGAGGGCCTGCGGTTTTGCCTCCATGGTAACTCACATTGTTACCCTGGCCCCTCGCCCCATAAGACATTAACACAACCCTGCTCAGAACAAGCCTAACACTTTCTGTTTAGCTTACAGGAAACGACAAAGAGAGGAAGGAGGAGATGGCTGAGGCATGTAGTCAAAACCAGTTAAAACTGGTTAAAGGCAACATGGCACTGACTTGACCACATAGACCCTGCAGCTCATTATATGCTCATTGTAATACATTACCATGCTACATAACACACCCACCAGCACCATGATAGTTTACAATTGCCATGGCAACGGCAGGATATGACTAAGGAAAGAAAAGAGGTGGCACCTTCCTTCCCCCAAAAAGTCTTCCCTGTTCCCCAAAAACTATGAATATTCCTCCCCTTCATTACCTCGACCCCTTATAACAGCTGCTTACTCGCCCCAAGAGCTGAGCAGTTGATTTATGAAATAGTTCCCATTTCTCCATTCTTCTGCCATTGAATAAAAGCTTGTACTGTTGAATGCTCAGCTTTGGTTTCGTTCAAATCTGTGACACGGAACAGAAAAGAACCCTCTGAGGAAGGGACAGATTGTAGGTACAAGGGCCACCCTCGAGCACCTCCTTGGAGCTCCTCCGAATGTGACTTGGAGTCCCACCAGAGTGAGGTGAAATTGGTAACAAAGTGAGCAATGAATCAACTACTACCCTCACCTGGTGGGTGAAGGTGAAAGAGACAGGGAAGCCACAAGAGAGAAAGCAGACCATGCTCCTGTCCCTTCCAAGTAGTTTTTAGCAGCTGCACCTGAGCAGAGGGTGAGAAGAGCTTTGAAATTTCAGACAGTGACTTAGGATTTTAATACTTAAACTACAGCACAAAATATTTATCACAGAGATAATATTTATGCTTTTTTAAAAATTGACTAAATTATTTCATTATTCCAAAAGAAATCCTGAAGGAAATTTTGTTAAAATTACATTAAATCTATATATTAACTTGGAAGGAATTGGTGTCTTCACAGCATTCAGCCTTTTCCTTTAGGAATTTGTCCTATATCTATTCATTCAGGACTTTATATATATCTATATATGGATATAGATATATAGATATAAAATATATATTATTTTAAATTTTTATCCCTTCACATAGGTACTACATTGTCTTGTTAGTGTTATTCTGAGGCTTTTGGTTGCTATTGTAATAAACCCTTTTCCATTATAAATCTGACATATATATAAATATATAGAAGTCTATAGTTTTTATGTGTTTTATTTATTCAGTATTTATTAAGTGCCTACTGTATGTCAGGCACTGGTCTAGATACATATTTATCTTGAATCTTACCACTTTACCCCACTCTAATTAATTTAAAGAGCTTTTTGAGGTTTTACAAATATAATAAATTTTTATACTCCTTCCCAGTAGTTATATCTATTATTTTGATTTCAAGCACTTTTCCACTGGCACAAACATCCTTAAGAAGGTGATATAATGTTGATAATATTGGCATTCTGATTTTGTAATTAATTTTAATGGGATGTCTTTATTGTTTATTGAGTTGGATATTTGAAGAGGAGTTGATAAATAATACTACTTTCTTCCCTGCCTGTGTACAAAATCAATTAAGAAGTAAGATGCAGAACACGGACAAATGGAAATCAAAATCTCAGCTTTATTACTGATGGAGTCAAGTGGGGATACTGGGAATATCTGAGCTCAAAGTACTTGCTAACTCTCTCCAGAATGAGACAAAATTACCTACCCAAGCATAGGCAGTGTTGGGCAACCACAGGCTCCCCTACAGGGGCTGCCCCTTACCAGTGACAGAGAGCATGACAGAAAAGACCTTCTGTAAAGGTGGCCCCCTGGGGATAGAAAGAGCCTAAGCTGGAATACTTAGCTCATTTCAAAGTCACCAAAGAGTTGCCCTCTATTCCCTGGTGTGCAATGGAAAGGAGCATGAGAGTTGGCATGGGGAAAGATTCCCCCTTACGTTATATATGATGTGGTTATTGATATTTAAATGTGTCCTTTAGAGTGATAATAAAGTAATCTATTTCTAATTTTACTATGAACCTTATTAAAAATGATTTAAAAATTTAAAAAATGTTAAATGTTACTACATGTCTGTTTGGCATCTAGTGGGTTCATAATACAATTTTTCGTATTGGATTTAGAGTTAATTTGTTACTTTAATATTTCTTTTTTAGAAATTATAAATCCTATTCACAGGAGAGATTCATTAAATGCACACAAATACACACATATGTAAGTACTTAATGTGCCAGATGCTAGTCTAGATGCTGGATGTATTACAGCAATCAAAACAGATAAAATCAGTGCCTGCTTAGAGTTTACATTCCAATGAGATTGGTCTTTCTATTTTGGAGGGCCAGGGGGAGTATTTTCAACTTTTGATTTTATTCTTTTTATACCTCAGATTCATTGGAATATAATTGACTTATAACATTGTGTAAGTTTAGGTATACAATGTGATGATTTGGTAAGCATATATATTGCAAAATGAGTACCACAATAAGGTTAGTTAACACATCCATTACTTCATATAATTACAATTTTTTTTTGTTGTGAGAACATTTAAGATCTAATCTCTTTGCAACTTTCAAGTATATAATACAGTATTGTTAATTATAGTCACTATGCTGTGTATTAGATCCTCAGAACTCATTCATCTTATAACTGGAAGTTTGTTAGAACTACCTCATTTCCCCTACTTCTCAGCGCTAGCAATCACCATTCTACTCTCTATTTCTGAGTTCACCTTTTTTTTTTTTTGGATTCCACATATAAGTGAGATCATACAGTGTTCAACTTTCTCTGTCTGACTTACCTCACTTAGCATAATGTCCTCAAGGTCCATCTATGTTGTCACAAATGGCAGGATTTCCTTCTTTTTTGTGGTTGAATAATATCATATATATCTCTATATCAATATCTATGATCAATACCTATACCTATATATCCTATTTCTTGTCCTTTCATCTGTCAATACACTTAGGTTGTTTCCATTTCCTGGCTATTATGAACAGTGTTGCAGTGAACATGGGAGTGCAGGTATTTCTTCAAGATAATGATTTCATATCCTTTGGATATATACACAGAAGTGGTATTGTTGGATCATATGGTAGCTCTATTTTTAACTTTTTCAGGAAGCTCCATAGTGTTTGTGTAGTGGCTATACCAATTTACCTCCCCACCAACAGTGCACCAGGGTTCTCTTTCCTCCATATTCTTGCCAGCATTTGTTATCTCTTGTCTTTTTGATAATAGCCATTCTAACAGGTGTGATGTGATATCTCATTGAGGTTGTGATTTCCATTTCCCTGATGACTAGTGATGTTGAGCACCTTTTCATAAACTTGTTAGCCATTTGTATGTCTTCTTTGGAAAAATATCTGTTCAAGTGCTTTGCCCATTTTTTATTCGGATTGATTTTTCCTATTGAGTTGTATGAGTTGCTTGTATATTTTGGAAATAAACCTCTCATCAGATATATGGTTTGCAAATATTTTCTCCCATTTGGTAGGTTGCCTTTTCATTTTGTTGATTGTTTCCTTTGCTGTGCAGAAGCTTTTTTAGTTTGATGTAGTCCCATTTGTTGATTATTGCTTTTGCTGCATGTGCCTTTGGTGTCATATCCAAATAATAATTGCCAAGACCAATGTCCAGGAGCTATTTTCCTAGTGTTCTTCAAGGATTTTTGTGGTTTCAGGGCTTATGTTTAAGTCCTTAATCCATTTCAAGTTAATTTTTGTGACTGATGTAAGCTTGGGGTCCAGTTTTGTTCTTTTGCATGTGGATATTCAGTTTTCCAGCACCATTTGTTGAAGAGACTGTGCTTCCCCATTTTCAAATATTACTTCACTGTATATGCATGGGTTTATTTCCTGGCTCTCTATTCTTTTCCATTGATTTGTGTGTCTGTTTTAATGCCGGTGCCATACCGTTTTGATTACTATAGGTTTGTAGTATAGTTTAAAATAAGGAACTGTGATTTTCTTTCTCAAGGTTACTTTGTTCTTTGTTCTTTCTCAAGATTACTTTGGCTATTCAGGATCTTTTGTGGTTCTATACAAATTTTAGTATTGTTTTTTCTATTTCTGTGAAAAATACCATTGGAATTTTGATAGGGATTGTGTTGAATCTATAGATGGCTTTGGGTAGTAAGGGCATTTTAACAATATTAACTCTTCTGATTCATGAACACAGGATATCTTTCCACTTATTTGTGTCGTCTTCAATTTATTTCATCAAAGGCTTATAGTTTTTGATGTATAGATCTTTCACTTTCTTGATTAAATTTATTCCTAAGTATTTTCTTGTTTTAGATGCTATTATACATAGGATTGTTTTCTTTATTTCTTTTTCAGACAGTTCACTGTTAGTGTATAGAAACTCAACTGATTTTTTTGTATGTTGATTTTGTATCTTTCAACTTTACTGAATTTCTTTATTACTTCTAACAATTTTTGATAGAGACTTTAGGATTTTCTCTATATAAGATCATATCATCTGGAAAGAGAGACAACTTTACTTCTTTCTTTTTAATTCAGAAGCTTTTTATTTCTTTTTCTTGCCTAATTTCTCAGGCTAGGACTTCCATTACTATGTTGAATAGGAATGGTGATAGTTGGCACCCTGTATTCTTCCTGATCTTAGAGGAAAAGCTTTCAATCTTTCATCGTTGAGAATGATGTTAGCTGTGAGCTTTTCTTATATAGCCTTTATTATGTTAAGGTGTGTTTCTTCTATACCCACTTTGTTGAGAGTTTTTTCATGAAAGGATTTTAAATTTTGTCAAATGCTTTTTCTGCATCTATGGAAATAATCACATGATTTTTGTCTTTCATTCTATTAATGTAGTGTATCACATTTATTGATTTGAGTATTTTGAACCATCATTGCATCTCAGGCATAAATCCCACTTGATCATGATGTATGATCCTCTTAATGTGCTTTTAGATTTGGTTTGCTAGTATTTTGTTCAGAATATTTGCATTTATATTCATCAGGGACGTTGGCCTGTAGTTTGCTATTCTTATCCTTGTCTATTTCTATTCAGGTCCTTGTCTGGCTTTGGTATCAGGGTAATGCTGGCCTAATAAAATGAGTTTAGGAGTGTTCCCTCCTCTTCAGTTTTTTGGAAGAGTTTGGGAAGGATTGGCTATAAATCTTTTTTTAAATGTTTGTTAGATTTTACCTGTGATGCCATCTGGTCCTGGGCTTTTGTTTTTTCAGAGGTTCTTGATTACTGATTCAATTCCCTTACTTGTTGTTGATCTGTTCAGATTGTCTATTTCTTCATGATTCAGTCTTGGTACAGTGTATGTTTCCAGGACTTTATCCATTTCTTCTAGGTTTTTCAATTTGTTGGTGTATAATTGTTCATAGTAGTCTCTTATGATTCTTTGTATTTCTGTGGTTTCAATTGTAATGTCTCCTCTTTCATTTATAATTTTATTTATTTGAATCTTTTCTCTTCTTTCTTGGTTAGTCTAGCCAAAGATTTGTTAATTTTTTTTATCTTTTCAAAAAACCAACTCTTAGTTTTGTTGTTCTTTTCTATTGTTTTTTGTTCTCTATTTCATTTATTTCTGCTCTAATCTTTGTTTTCTCCTTCCTTCTGACAACTTTAGGCTTAGTTCTTGTTTTTCTAGTTTTTTGAGGTATAAAGTTAGGTTGTTTATTTGAGATATTTCTTTTTTCTTCATGTAGGTATTTATCACTATGAACTTTCCTCTTAGAACTGCTTTTGCTGCATCCCATAAGTTTTGGTATGCTGTGTTTCCATTTTCATTTGTTTCAAGATATGTTTTAATTTCCCTTTTGATTTCTCTTTTCACCCATTGGTTGTTAAGGAGTGTGTTATTTAATTTTCACATATTCATGAATTTTGCAGTTTTATTTCTGTTTGATTTCTGGTTTCATTCCATTGCCATTGGAGAAGATATTGGTATGATTTCAATCCTTTTAAATTCACTAAGACTTGTTTTGTGACCTAAGATATGACCCATCCTGGAGAATGTTCCATGTGCAATTGAGAAAAATGTGTGTTCTGTTGCTGATGGATGGAATGTTCTGTATATGTCTGTTAGAACCATTTGGTCTTAAATATAATTCAAGTCCAATATTTCCTTATTGATCTTTTTTGTGTGTGTGTGAGGAACATCAGCCCTGAGCTAACATCTGATACCAATCCTCCTCTTTTTGCTGAGAAAGATTGGCCCTGAGTTAACGTCCATGCCCATCTTCCTCTACTTTATATGGGACGCCACCACAGCATGGCTCAACAAGCAGTGCATCGGTGTGCGCCTGGGATCCGAACTGGTGAACCCTGGGCTGCCACAGCGGAGCACGTGCACTTAACCGCTTGTGCCACCGGGCTGGCCCCTATTTCCTTATTGATTTTTTTCTGGATGATCTATCCATTGTTGAAAGTGGGGTATCCAAGTCTCCTACCATTATTGTATTGTTGTCTATTTCTCTCTTCAAATGTTAGTATTTGCTTGATATATTTAGTTGCTCTGATGTTGGGTGCACATATATATATATTTATAATTGTTAAATTCTCTTGATGAATTGACCCTTTTATCATTATATAATGACATTATTTTCTTTGTGGCATTTTTTTGAAGTAATTATTGATAGGTAAGGACTTACTAATGCCATCTTATTGTTTTCTGACTGTTTTGAAGTATTTCGTTCTTGTTGTCCTCTTGTATTCCTTTTTTAATGATTTTTCATTTTTATTTATTTGATATTTGGTATAACTTTTTCCCCTAATTATGAAAAATTAATAATACTCATAAAATATTTGAGAAATACATTTAAAGCATAAATATGAAAATTTAAATTGCCTATAAGTCTATTACCTACTAATAACCAGTGAATTTGGTTCATTTCTTTGTAGTCTTGCATGTATACAAATATACAAATATATAGCATTATGTAAAATATAATAAATATTATCAAATATTATATTATATATATATAATTTTAAATACACAATTGCCAAAGAGTATTCAACATAGAGGTTTAATTTTGCTACTTAGTATTATTACATGAATATTTTTCCATGGCATCAAATATTCTCAAAAGCATTAAAATTATATATAATGTACTGTATAAATTTGCCACATGGATATGACATTCCCTGTTTTGATAAACATACCTACTTGTTCTGTTATCTCTGATGTTTCTGTTATATCTGATTATTTTCTTAATAAAGATTCCTGAAAAATAGAATTACTAGGTTAAATGTAAAGAGGATTTTTTTTTCTTGTGAGGAGGATTAGCCCTGAGCTAACATCTTTGCCAATCTTCCTCTTTTCCTGAGGAAGATTGGCCCTGGGTTAACATCTGTGCCATCTTCCTCGACTTTTATACGTGGGACACCTGCCACAGCATGACTTGATAAGTGATGTGTAGGTCCACTCCCAGGATCCGAACCTGCAAACCCTGGGCCACCGAAGCAAAGCATGCGAACTTACCACTACACCACTGGGCCAGCCCCAGAAAGAGGATTTTAAGGCACTTTGTACATGTTGTCTCATCTCTTTCCAGAAGAGTTATATCAATTTACACTCTCATCAGTGGTGCACGAGTATCTTAGATTCATTACACTTTTTTTCTTTTTTTTCCCCTTAGCTTGTCTACTTTTATTTATTTTTTTAATTGATGTAACATTGGTTTATAACATTATATAAACTTCAGGTGTACATCATTATATTTCAGTTTCTGTGTAGACTACACCATCTTCACCTCTCAAAGACTAATTACCATCCATCACCATACATGTGTGCCCAGT
Organism: Ceratotherium simum simum; assembly: GCF_057802395.1. Taxonomy (NCBI): domain Eukaryota; kingdom Metazoa; phylum Chordata; class Mammalia; order Perissodactyla; family Rhinocerotidae; genus Ceratotherium; species Ceratotherium simum. The sequence continues at coordinate 30,166,701 of NC_141930.1, read as the reverse complement.
CACCCCTTTCACCCTTTCACTTACCTCCTTCCCCTCTGGTAACCACCAATCCAATCTCTGTCTCTATGTGGTTCTTTGTTGTTGTTGTTGTTGTCGTTTTTATCTTCTATTTATGAGTGAGATCATACTGTATTTGACTTTCTCCATCTGACTTATTTCACTTAGCATAATACCCTCAAGGTCCATCCATGTTGTCGCAAATGGCAAGATTTCATCTTTTTTTATAGCTGAGTAATATACCATTGTACATATATACCATATCTTCTTTATCCATTCGTCTCTTGTTGGATGCTTAGGCTGTTTCCATATCTTGGCTATTGTGAATAATGCTGCAATGCACATAGAGGTGCACGTATCTTTTCTTTTCTTCTTCTTCTTTTTTGTTTGCTGAGGAAGACTAGCCCTGAGCTAACATCTATGCCAATCCTCCTCTACTTTTTATATGTGGGTTGCCACCACAGCATGGCTGACAGTGGTGTGGTCCATGCCAGGGATTTGAACCCATGAACAAAGGCTGCTGAAGCAGAACACATTAAACTTTACCATTACACCATAGGACTGGCCATGGGGGTGCATATATCTTTATGCATTTGTGTTTTCGTGTTCTTTGGATAAATGCCCAGCAGTGGAATAGCTGGATCATGTAGTAGTTCTATTCTTAATTTTTTGAGGAATCTCGGTACTGTTTTCCAAAGCGGCTGCACCTGCTCTAATTCCTACCAGCAGTGTATGAGAGTTCCTTTTTTCCACATCATCTCTAACACCTGTTATTTTTTGTCTTGTTAATTATAGCCATTCTGATGGGAGTGAGGTGATATCTCATATTTTTGGTTTGCATTTACCTAATAATTAGTGACGTTGAACATCTTTTCATGTGCCTATTGGCCATCTGTATATCTTCTGTAGAAAAATGTCTGTTCAGATCTTTTGCCCATTTTTTAATTGTGTTGTTTGTTTTTTTTTGTTATTGAGGTGCATAAGTTCTTTATATATTTTAGATATTAACCCCTTATCAGATATATGGCTTGCAAATATCTTCTCCCAATTGTTAGGTTGTCTTTTCATTTTGTTGATGGTTTCCTTTGTTGTGCAGAAGCTTTTTAGTTTTATGTACTCCCATTTGTTTATTTTTTCTTTTGTTTCCCTTGCCTGGACAGACATGGTATTTGAAAATATGCTATTAAGACCGATGTGAAAAAGCATACTGCCTATGTTTTTTTCTAGAAGTTTTATGGTTTCAGGTCATACATTCAAGTTTTTAATCCATTTTGAGTTAATTTTTGTGTATGATATAAGATAATGGTCTACTTTCATTCTTTTGCATGTGGCTGTCCAGTTTTTCCAGCAACATTTATTGAAGAGACTTTCCTTTTTCCATTGTATGTTCTTGACTCCCTTGTCAAAAATTAGCTGTCCATAGATGTGTGGTTTTATTTCTGGGCTTTCAATTCTGTTCCATTGATCTGTGTGTCTGTTTTTGTGCCAGTATCATGCTGTTGTGATTTCTATAGCTTTGTAGTATATTTTGCAATCAGGGAGTGTAATACCTCCAGCTTTCTTCTTTTTTCTCAGGATTTCTTTGGCTATTCAGGGTCTTTTGTTGTTCCATATAAATTTTAGGATTCTTTGTTCTATTTCTGTGAAGAATGTCATTGGAACATTGATAAGGATTGTGTTGAACCTGTAGATTGCTTTAGGAAGTATAGACATTTTAACTATGTTAATTCTTCCAATTCAAGAGCATGGAATATCTTTCCATTTCCTTGTGTCTTCTTTAGTTTCTTTCAACAATATTCTATAGTTTTCAGTGTACAGGTCTTTCACCTCCTTGGTTAAATTTATTCCTAGGTATTTTATTCTTTTTGTAGCCATTATAAATGGGATTGTTTTCTTAATTTCTCTTTATGCTACTTCATTGTTAGTGTATAGAAATGCAACTGGTTTTTGTATGTTGATTTTGTATCCTGCAGCTTTACTGTATTCATTTATTGTTTCTAATAGTTTTTTGGTGGGTTCTTTAGGGTTTTCCATATATAAAATCATGTCATGTGCAAATAGTCATGGTTTCACTTCTTCCTTTCCAATTTGGATCCCTTTTATTTCTTTTTCTTGCCTGATTTCTCTGGTTAGGACTTCCAATACCATGTTAAATAAGAGTGGTGAAAGTGGGCATCCTTATCTGGTTCCTGTTGTTAAAGGGATAGCTTTCAGTTTTACTCCATTGAGTGTTAATATTTACTCCATTGAGTATAATATTAGCTGTGGGTTTGTCATATATGGCCTTTATTATGTAGAGGTGCTTTCCTTCTATACGCTTTATATTCAGAGTTTTTATCATAAATGGATCGTGTATCTTGTCAAATGCTTTCTCTGTATCTGTTGAGATGATCATGTGATTTTTATTCTTCATTTTGTTAATGTGGTGTATCACATTGATTGATTTGTGGATGTTGAACCATCTCTGCATCCCTGGTATAAATCCCACTTGATCATGGTGTATGATCTTTTTAATGTATTCTTGTATTCTATTTGCTAGTATTTTGTGGAGGATTTTTGCATCGACGTTCATCAGTGATATTGGCCTATAATTTTCTTTTTTTGTGTTGTCCTTGTCTGGTTTTGGTATCAGGGTAATGTTGGCCTCGTAGAATGAGTTAGAAGCTTCCCCTCCTCTTCAATTTTTTAGAAGAGTTTGAGAAGACTAGGTATTAAGTCTTCTTTGAGTGTTTGGTGGAATTCATGAGAGAAGCTGTCTGGTCCTGGACTTTTATTTTTGGGGAGATTTTTGATTACTGTTTTCATGTCCTTACTGGTGATTGGTCTATTCAAATTCTCTATTTTTTTCTTGATTCAGTTTTGGAAGGTTGTATGATTCTAAGAATTTATCCATTTCTTCTAGATTATCCAATGTGTTGGCATATAGCTTTTTGTCATATTCTCCTATAATGCTTTGTATTTCTATGGTGCCCATTGTAATTTCTCTTCTTTAACTTCTGATTTTATTTATTTGATCCTTCTCTCTTTTCTTCTTGGTGTGTCTTGCTAAAGGTTTGTCAATTTTGTTTATCTTTTCAAAGAACCAGCTCTTCATTTCATTGATTTCTAATTTTTTAAATCTCTATTTCATTTATTTCTGCTCTGATTTTATTATTTCCTTCCTTCTGCTGATTTGGGGCTTTGTTTGTTCTTCTTTTTCCAATTCCATTAGGTGCACTGTTAGATTGTTTATTTGAGATTTTTCTTGTTTGTTGAGATAGGCCTGTATTGCCATAAACTTCCCTCTTAGAACCACACTTGCTGTATCCCATAAATTTTGGCATGTTGTATTTTCATTTTCATTTGTCTCTAGGTATTTTTTTATTTCTCCTTTGATTTTTCCTTTGACCTGATCATTGTTCAGTAGCATTTTGTTTAATCTCCACATATTTGTGGCTTTTCCAATTTTCTTCCCATAGTTGATTTCTAGTTTCACACTGTGGTGGTCAGAAAAGATGCTTGGTATTATTTCAGTCTTCTTAAATTTATTGAGACTTGTTTTGTGGCCTAATATGTGATCTATCCTAGAGAATGTTCCACGTGCATTCGAAAAGAATGTGTATCGTGTGGTTTTTGGATGGAATGTTCTGTAGATGTCTACTAAGTCCATCTGGTCTAGTGTGTCATTTAAGGCCAGTGTTTCCTTATTGATCTTCTGTTTGGGTGATCTATCCATTGGTGTAAGTGGAGTGTTAAAGTCCCCTACTATTTCTGTGTTACTGTCTATCTTTCTTTTTATGTTTGTTAATAATCAATTTATATATTTAGGTGCTCCTATATTGGGTGCATATATCCTCCTCTTGGATTGTTCCCTTTATCATTATGTAGTGCCCGTCTTTGTCTCTTGTTATAGTTTTAGTTTTAAAGTCTATTTTGTGTGATGTAAGTGTTGGTACTCCAGCTTTCTTTTCATTGCCATTTGCATGGAGTATCTTTTTCAATCCCTTCACTTTCAGTTTGTGAGTGTCTTTAGGTCTGAAGTGTTTCTCTTGTATGCAGCATATATATAGGTTTTTTTTTTTTTAATCTAATCAGCCTCTCATTGTCTTTTGATTGGAGCATTTAGTCCATTGACATTTAAAGTAGTTATTGACAAGTATGTACTTACTGCCATTTTTTTTTACTTTTTTTCTAGGTGTTTTAGTAGTTCTTCTCTGTTCCTTTCTTCTTCTCTTGTTCTCTTCCCTTGTGGTTTGGTGGCTTTCTTTAGTATTATGTTTGGGTTCCTTTCTCTTAATTTTGTGTGTTTTTATTGTAGGTTTCTGATTTGTGATTACCATGAGGTTCATATATAATAACCTACATAAATAGCAATTTGTATTAAGTTGATGGTCTCTTAAGTTTGATCTCTTGCTAAAAGCTCTACTCTTTTAGTCCCCTCCTCCCACATTTTATATCATATTTAACCTCTTTTTTGTGTATTTACCTGTTAACTTCTTATCATGGAAATAGATAATTTTAGTACTTTTGTCTTTTGACCTTCATATTAACTTTATAGGTGGTCAATCTGGTATCTTTACTGTATATTTGCCTTTATCAGTGATTTTATTTTATTTTGTAAATAATTTTCTTATTCCTATTTGTGATCTTCTCTTTCCCACTTAAATAAGTCCCTTTAACATTTTTTGCAAGGCTGCTTTATTGGTGATAAACTCCTTTAGTTTTTGCCTGTCTGGAAAACAGTTTATCTCTCCTTCCATTCTGAATGATAACCTTGCCAGGTAGAGTATTCTTGGCTGTAGGATTTTTCTTTTCAGCACTTTAAGTATATCGTGCCAGTCCCTTCTAGCCTGTAAGATTTCTGCTGAGAAGTTAGCTGATAGTCTTATGGGGTTTCCTTTGTATATAACTTTTGCCTTTCTCTTGTGGCTTTTAGGATTCTGTTTATCTCTAATTCTTGACATTTTAATTATAATGTGTCTCAATGTGGGCCTCTTTGGGTTTATCTTGTTTGGTGCTCTCTAAGCTTCCTGTACTTGGATGTCTGCTTCCTTCCTTAGGTTAGGAAAGTTTTCAGCTGTTATTTCTTCAAGTAGATTCTTTACCCCTTTGTCTCTCTCTTCTCCTTCTGGGACACCCATAATCCAGATGTTAGTGTGCTTGATGTTGTCCCAGAGGTCCCTTAGACTGTCCTTGTTCTTTTTAATTCTTTTTTCTTTTTTCTGTTCAGCTTAGGTGATTACCTCTATTCTTTTATCCAGCTCACTGATCTGTTCTTCTGTAACATCTACTCTGCTGTTGAGTCCCTCCAGTGAATTTTTTATTTCCATTATTGTATTCCTCAGTTCTGATTGGTTCTTTTTTATATTTTCCTATTCTTTGTTGAAGTTCTGGCTGTATTCATCTATTCTCCCAAGATCAGTGAGCATCCTTATGACTATTCATTTGTACTCTGTTAGGTAGATTGTTTATCTCTGTTTCATTTAGTTGTTTTTCTGAGGATTTGTCCTGTTCCCTTATTGTGGAAAATATTCCTTTGTCTCCTCATTTTGTGTATTTCTCTGTACTTATATCTATGTTTTAGCTAGATCAGCTATGTCTCCTGATCTTGGAGAAGTGTCCTATATAAGAGATGCCTTCTGAGGCCAAGCAGTTTGCTTCCCTCTCATCACCAGTTCCAAATGTTCCAGGGGTGTCACCTGTGTGGGCTACATGTGTCCTGTTGCGTTGGGGTGGTTCTTACTGCAGGTGCACAGGGAGGCTAGGCTATCCCTCTGGCTGGTGGGTTGTAAGTCTCAGCTGTGTGCAGCTGCTGGTTGCCTTCAGTCACTTAATTGGGCATGGGGAGCCCCAGCACTGTTGGCCGCAAGGTATAATAACACATTCCTGCTGCAGTTTTGCTGCTAAATGAGTAGTCTCCCAGCGTGGCTGGTTGCTAGGCTCAAGGGCTCACAGGTGTTTATATGCCTCTGGCCTGTGAGGCTGTTGTCAACTCTCTCAGGAGGTTGCAGCTGGGTGGGGCTGGCCCCAGGCATGGCAGTACAACAATTGTTTCAGGCTTTTGAAGGTGGAGTGGAACCCCTATGTGGCTGTTTGAGAAGCACAGTCTGCTGCAGCTGACAAGCCCCACCACCCGCAGGCCCACACACCCGTTGATGCTGTCCTGCTCTGTGTGCATCCCCCCACCACTGTAGCAAACCCACTCACCCTGCTTAGAGGCCCCACACACTCTGCCCATGCAGGCCTGCCCCTCACACATGCCCTGCCCTGCAGAGGCAGACCCTCTCACCCCACTGCAGATGTCTCACACACCCCACCTTTGCAGGCCCACAAGTTGCCCAAGGGCTTGCTGGTGCTTGGGACCAGTCCAGAGGGCAGGCTGCCTGCCCTGGCTAAGCTGTATTAAATCAGTGCTCTAGTTGGTGGGGCAAACCCTTGCACTACCAGGCCAGGGGAAGAACTCCAATGACATCTGCCAGCGTCTGTGTCAGCACATCTGTACTAGGTTACAACAATGGCTGCCGTCAATGTCTCAGTCCCTGGGGAGGTAGGCTCAGCCACCTCCTGCCTCTCTGACATGTGCTCAGAGCCTATTAAGTAAGTCTTTTTCACCAAAGGACTGTGCACTCTTCTTTCTTGTGATTTTATGTGGCTTTTCAGATCAGGGGAATTTGTGCATGGGCCCTTTAAGAGCAGGCTTTTCTTCCTCATATGTTTGATAGCTTTTCTGTGGATACTTCCTGTTGTTTTTAATAGCCAGCAAAGCCAAATATTATGCCACTTGTCTTAGTTGTGCCAAGTTCAAAAGCTGCTTATTGTGGCAAAGCTCTCCTGCTCAGATCCCCTGCTCCTCCAGGAAAAGCTTTGTACATTAAGATTGCTCCTGGCCATGAAGCGCCATGGTTAGAATGTGGCTTTTTCCTCTCCAGAAAGGTGTTTCTGCCTCTTCTACCTCAGTCAGCACTGTCCCTTGTGTGGGGATTCTTTTATCCAGTTTCCAGTTCTCTCTCAGGGGTAATTGTTCCAAAGGTATTTATAAATTTGTGTGTCTGTGGGAGGAGGTGAGTTCAGAGTCCTCCTATGCTGCCATCTTCTCAGCCATCCTTCATTACACTTGTCATTAAAGTAGAAGGAATAAAAAATACACACTTTCAACTTTTATATAAACCTGAAATATAAACTCACACTTATTCTCTAATTTTAAAATGTAAAGCTAATGTCTTTTTCTTGTATAAAGCATAACTTAAGTTAAAGGACCATACACCATAGGTTGCCTGCTTTTATTTGTGTCTCAGTTTTCCATTAGAACAGCACCCTTTTTAATCTCGAAAGTGTCCTGGTTGGACAATAAATTATACAGTCACTGTACCTCTGATGCAACCTTAGTAATTTCTAGTTTCAGTTTCAATTAAGTGGGAATTTTATGAGAATTGTTTCATATGAAATATAGCTTCTTGAATCTTCTTTAGACTTTGAAGACAAAATTTTCTGAATTGTTTCATTGTTTTTTTATTAAATAATTTACATGGTATGTCAAAGAGGGTAATGCCCCTTTCCCTTCATGCTGCAACTTAAAAAAGAAAGGTTCTTGTGCTGGTTATTCTCTACTTCCCTGGGAATAAAAATTTTAGCCTTTCCCAGAACTTGCCACCTCTTTGGATTGTCTTTGGTCTCCTTACCTACCTGCTTGGGTACTAATAAAATTCCTCTCTTAGATCATTGTTAATAGTTGATCTACAGAGTTTTAAGCCCTATTTCTGGTGAATATATGATGGTTATTAGCTATAATTATTTCTCTGTCTGGTTGCCTGGTACTAAGTCCTAATAAAGGGTTTGAAAAAAAGTTCATTATTTAGAGTGTATAGCACTAGCTATACATTGGTCACTTTGTCTTCTGCCCCAGTTCTTACCATGTCCTATATACTTCTCTGAAATCAAGGAGCCATTGGCCTCACCCTCTACATCATGAGAGTATTTTGAGGGACCTCCTATGTTTTAGATTGGAAAAGGATGTGGTCTAGATTGGATGTTGTCTTATTCAGCCTTCTTGACAGTGAACTTCAGTCTCTGAATTCTGAAAGATCAGGGAAAGGAAATGTAAAGGAAGAAGAGGACTCTGGGTGTCTTGGAAATAACACTTTCATTGTAGGGGGTATGGCTGCTCACTTTTCTCTATGACCTCCTTTAATTCTATCTGAGCTGGTATATAGTGGAAAGACTAACACCTTTACCAGTCTTCAGCAAATCAGGCTTATTTTCTATCATGAATTGCTGGATTTCTCAACTCAGAATCTAACAATAGATCCAACATTAGTTTCAAGTGTTGTACTGCCTGTGGTTGCAACAGGGATTATTTAACCTGATGTTTTACTCTAGAGACATGTTTTAAACACTTTACCCCACCACTACAACCATATCTTGTGTTAAAATTGGTCTGCTAGTAATCAAAAGCTGTCTTCTGCATTTGATAAGTTAAACTTTAATTCTTCCATGATTGCTCTGTGCCCCCTACAAAAGGATCTGGGAGAGAAGGGCTAGTGTATGTCTGAAGGCAACTTCTTTTATTCTGTCCTGTGAGTACGAGATAGCCATTCATGGATTTGAAGAAGTGTAGAAATACTTTGGCAGCTAAGTGGAGGCCAGATTTGAGGGTTGTGCAGGAAGATTTGAGAAAGAGACACCAGTTAGGAGGCTCTCATAATATGTCAATCAGAAGATGATGAGGACCTAAAGTACTTGAGTGGGAGTATTGATAGAGAAGAGAGGATGATTTGAAGAATTTCTAGGAATTAAAATTGGCAGGACTTGGTGATTTATTGGTAAAGGTATATTAAGGGAAAGGGTTACCCTCAGGTTTCTGGCTTGGGTGATTAAGTTATTGATGGGGTCACCAATGGAGGTAGGAAATGCAGAAAGATTTAGAAGGAGTAGATTTGGAAACTGGGACTACATGGAAAATTATGAGCTCTAGCTTGTCCATACTAAGTTTGAGGTGCCTGTAAGATAGCCAGTTGTTTATGTTTAACAGTAAATTACATATATGAGCTGATGTTGAGGGAGAGATGAGTGGTGGAGATATTGATTTTGGATTTCTCAATTTATGGATTATTAAAATAATCTTCCCAGGGAGCCTGTGAAGAGCGAGAAAGTTAATCACTTGAGGACAGAACCCTAGGAACCCTATGCATGAAGATGACAACAGAGAATGAAGTAGGAAACTGAGAAGGTTAGTGAGGTGGGAGACTGTGGAGTTTCAAAAGGTGTCTGCAGACACCTTCAAATGTAGTAGACAGGCAAAGTGAAATAAGGACTGAAATGCTCCTGTTGGATTTGGCCAATTAGAATTTGTTTTGGTGAAATTAGTGTGACTAGATCCAACAGATGCTAGCATTAACCAAGACCTTTAAGATCATGTAGACTTGCCTCTTATTTTTAAAGATAATAATGTTTTAGAGATAAGAACATTTAGAATTTTTGTCTAGGTTACAACTGAAAATATTCCTTGCACATTGTAGGGGCTCAATAAACAGTAGTTGATTGGATGATTGAACTCTTTATTGCAAAGCCAGAACTAGAAATCATACATCCAGATTTATGTTGAGAGGAAAACTTTTCCTCTACCATCTTGTGTTCCAATGGTTGGGAGCCCACGAATTAACTGACAATAGACAGATTAATGGGAAAGACAAGGTTTATTTACCTGTGCATGCCACACATATATGCAGGACGATTCAGTAATGAGTTACACAATGAATAGCCAGAGGTACAGGTTTATATACCAACTTAACAAAAGAAGGAGGGGAGAGGGAGGGAATTTTAGGGCTTCCATGAGAAAGCATAGAAGGTTCTTTTGCGCTTCCAATAGAGGGGGATTAATGGCTGCTGTATTTTCAGGGGTATCTGCTTAGATAATGTTTCTGTGGCTAGTGATTGTTCACAAGTTTAAGTAATTTTAATCCCTTCATTCACATTGTAGTGCTCTTTTTCCTTACCATTTTTTTTCTCTAAACTGTGCTCCATGGAACTCCAGAGGCCCATGAAAGTATTTTAGAGATCTTCTACAAGAGTGTATTTTTCCTCTGTTGAAAAGATTAAATTTCCTGAAGATCTCATTTATCACAGTGATTTGATTATAATTTTACTGGAAAAGATTCTGTTCCTAATATATAATTTTTAATTAAAACTCACTGTATTAAGCTTCCAAATCCAAGGACATTCTGTATTGAGTTAAATTTCTCAAAATAGGAACGGTTAATTTTTTTCTCAGCAGTAGGAGTTCATTTATTCAACAAACATTTATAAAATGCTTGCTGTGGATGAGATAATGTCTTAGGCATAGGACTAACAGCAATGAATAAACAGATGAATTGCCATCCCTTTATAGAACTTATATTTGATATTATTGATAAACTTTAAAAAAAGAAATTTTTATGACAAAATATATGTAATTTTATGATTTTAGTTATTGAGTCTTTACCAAAAAACTGTAAAAATAATGGCTTTATAGTTTTATGGATTTAGATTCTGGTATTTATGGAATCTTTAGGTCAAAGAGAAGGTTGAATTAAACAATGAAAATTATTCTTAGCACATTTTCAGTAACACTCCTCTAGTATACAAATTCTTCCACATTAACTCATTAGGTCACACAATTAATCATCTGAACAACAGTCCTTTAAGAATTCTTGGGCTGATTTTATTCATAAGGAAACTGAGATAAATTGATGCAAAGTGATTTGCCCAAGATTATCTAATGAGACAATGTCAGAATCAAAGTCAAAATTCCTATTTCTTGGTTTTTTCTTTATTTCAATAACACCCCTTGCCCCCATAATCTCCAGGATTATTTGTACGTGCTCATCAACATGGTTTAATTTTATGAAGATCCTTAATTTTTAACCATTAAGATGAATTTTATTAGGTAGACAAAAGTAAATTAGAGATTAATTAGGAAGAAAGCTTTCCATTTGGAGTGGTCTGTTGAACTAATATACAAGTCTTTCACTTTTCGAAATATGACTTTAAATGAATATAAGATCATTTAAATATAAGTGAAATCCTTTTAAAATTTGGAGTAGTACGGTTAACCTCTGCATCAGACCTTGTTCTTAATTAAAAGCATTTGCCCATGTAGTTAATTGGAATAAAAATGTAAAGGGAGAATTGATTAACTGCATTTAACTCTAGATGAATATACACATACAATAAGGTGGATAATTCAAGCAAATATGTGAATAATTCCTTATTAAAAATTGAGGTTTGGGGAACCTAAATTACCCAATAACTACCATAATCCTCCTTCATTTGTTATATATTGACTAGGCTTAAAGTTTTGAGTTAATACAAAATGGGCTATGTTGACAACAGTGAGAAAGGAAAGATTGGTTCATTTTAGAAAATCTAACTTTGTTACCATGACATCATTTTATAGACATTATATAATATACAATACATATTTTATATTACATAAATATTTATTTTATATTATGTATATGTATGTATATGCACACACACATAACACACAGATAAACCTCAGCAACTCATTAGGAAATGAAATAAGTCATGGCTCAAGGAATCAGCTATTTTAAAAATTGTTTTATTCCCAAATATATTGCAGGAGAGGAACAGAAGACCTTTTTCCTCTACTCTTAGATTAGAGAAGTGACAAGACAGAGGAGAAGGACTTGGAGCTTCTAGGGGCAGCACATTGTGGGAAGGCAACTATATGGAGAAACTAATGGTAGATAAGGGCCAATTAGAGAGATTTGTTTGTGTAGACTCTGTCTCGGTGCTACCTTGCCTTCATGATAAGATTGTTACCCCTTCCTGCTCTAGAAGTGGGGTTAGGAGATACCTTCACAAGAGGAATTTATGTTCTGCTTTCAGACAGATAGGAGGAGGGTAAAGAATCGTCCTGTGTTTTTTTCTCAGTTGTTTTCAGCTCAAAATAATCCTTATGCCAGAGTAGCATATTTTGAGGTGGCATACTCTGAACCCCTTAAATATTATACATATGCGGAAAAAATACACACATTGTATTACGAATTTTCACAAACTGAACACACTCATGTAACTAGAACCCAGATCAAGAAATAGAACATTACCAGTACTCCAGAAGCAATCTCATGCCCCTTTTCAGTCACTCTCCCCCAAAGACAACCACTACCTTGATTCCTAAGACTCTAGAGTAGTTTTGCCTATTTTTGTGCTCTATATAAAATAAAGGATACAATATGTATTCTTTTATATCTGGCTTGACTGTTCACTGTTTGAGAATCACAAGGAAAAATGGTCTTCATTTATTGTTGTAAAAGGAAAAATGGTCTTCATTTATTGTTGTTACAAGAGTGGCTTCCTGAAAATCTGTTGGTTTTAAGTACTAAAGGAAGGATTATTGGTAATGCAAAGAGCGCTGGGCTAAGATTTGAAGTCCTGGCTTCTATTTCCATTCTATGATTAGGCAGGGATCTTGGGAAAGTCCCTTACCTCTCTAAGTTTGTTCCTTCATTTGCAAAATAGGGATAAGTGTGTGTGTGTGTGTGTGTGTGTGTGTGTCTGTGTGTGTGTCTGTGTTTCATAGGCTGTTTCATAGGCTATGAGGATCTAATTAACTTGTCTAAAGAATATTTCTTGAGCATCTATTGTGTTCTAGGCACTGTTCTAAGTACTAGTATATAGCTATCCACAGAGTAGACAAAAATTCATGCCTTCAAGGAGCTTACATTTTAAGATAAAATGGTATATAAAAGTATATTGAAAACTAAAAACAATCAAATATATGGCAGCATAATCTTTGTCATCATCATCATACAAACCAGTCACTAATACCAAAATCATATGTATTTACTTTATAATGCATTATTTTATTTTAACGCAAGTATCTGAGATCTATACAGTGGAAGTAAGTTGATTTACACTAGGATAATTTATTTTCCTCAAAACAGTTCCATCAGGTGTTATTTTGGGGGAATTTTCTCAGGGGCTTACTGATTAGCATGGGAAGGGATTAGAGATTTTCCGTGAAAATTCCACCAAATTGCCAAGCAACATGTAGATAATCAAAGGTTACTGGCATTTTACCTTTTGACTAATTAAAAACATTTAACTGAGAGATATCATAAAATGTGTTATTAGAAATTTTCAATATATAATTGAATAAGAAAAAAGCTTTCAAGGTATGAATGACTTGCTAATACTTAAAATGTTTTCCAGGTGTCTTTGATGTTGTTTTCAACAAAGGAAATATATGTGTTTTCCAAAGTCATGAAATGAGGCATCTTTCTCTTGCTCTTGACAATGGCTCTGTCACTGGCATGGTATGTAGCAATTTTTCTCTTTGCCACCTATCAATAATATTGTATCCATATATAATATATATTTTTGCATAAGGCACTTTTACAAGATGATCAAATTGTATTTTCCTTTGGCTTTTGCTTTCACGTTTTTCATTATTCTGTTTTATCTCACTAATTTTTGAGATTCCAGTGCATAAATAGTCCTAAATTTCAGCAAATAGAATTTAGACAAGAAAAAGTAGACAACTTCTCTGATAACATTCAAAATTTTAATGAGCCTCTAAAAGGAGACAATCTGACTTTTCAAAAGTGCCTCCAGGGACCATATTATTATGAAAAAAAACCAATGATTTTACATTATTATGCTTTGTATTGCTTAGTCTAGGTTTCAAAAGTAACTTTTAATATATAAAGCTGTCTTTTTAAAATATACGGAGATTACTTATTTTGAAAATGAGACAGCATAGGATAATTGTCATGCACTAAGTGCTTAATATGTGTTATAACATTTAGTCTTTACATCTACCCTGTGAGAGAATCCATTACTACCTTGTTTAACAGAAGAAGAACCTGGAGGATAGAAGGATTAAGTGAGTTGTCCAAGGTCACATAGCTAGTAAGTGTGAAAGCAGGAATTCAACAAAGGCAATCTGACTGCAGCTCTCATGCTACAGCTTCCTCATATAATGTTATATAATATTATGTAATGATTTTTAACTCAAAGAATATTATTTAACTTAAGGGAAAATAATAATTACTGAAAAAGAACCTTAATGTAATTTGTAGGACTGAAATTCAGGCTAAGTGATTAATTGGTCAAACTTCCTCCATGAAGTCTTTTCTCCTCTGCTCCAGACTTAGTAAGTTACCCTCTGCTGTACTTTATAACACATTCTGCTCAATACAGGTCCTGGTCATAGTAAGTGCTTAATAATATGAATGTAGTGGGTATGGAATTTACTCAATTAAATTAGGAGTTCATGAAATGTCACATTACTTTATTTTTCTAAAATCAAGTTAAATCTATCTTCAAGCCCCTGTCCCACTAGTTTGGTGAGAGATTCCATCTTAGTTATTATGAGATTCATCTTGTTATACACAAGATTTCACCTGGTATGGGGTTTCACAATATCTAGTGACAGCCCTCTTAGCTTCAGTCTACACCATTCACTACTGATAGACTCATCAAACATCAGATGGTTTCTAGAAGGCAAATAGCTCTGTTGCTTACCTGCCATACTTAGACAAGGGAACTTTGTCAAGGTTGGTAGCTTAGTGTCATGGGTCAAGCCATTCAAGGGACATCAATGAGTCCTCCCTTTTCAGGTCCGAATGCCTCCCTGGAGCACTAAGTAGAGATGGGATAAGACCTCAAGCAGTACCCTGAACCAGGAATGTCTCCCTATAGGATAAGCTCCTTGATTTGTTTAGTTTTTGAAAGCAAAACCAAGTAATGCATGTCTGTTAATTTCAGCTTTTGGTCCCAAATGGTCTTGAGTTGGGAAGATACAAATGAAGAAATGAAAAATAAACAATAATAAAATACATATTAACATCTCATTAAATTATCCTGCCACTGGAGTTATTTTTATTTTACCCAACACCCTACCATGGATTCTGAGAAATCAACAGAAGAAGAAAGTCCTTGGAGCAAGACACTAGAAATCAGGCGGGGGAATCAAAACAACTGAATTACAAAAGCATGGGATTATATAGATAGTTCAAGGGTTCTGTAGAGTGGAGTAGACCTGTGCATACATATAATGTCAGAATATTTTTAATTTAAATATTTTCTATTGCTAATTCAGAGGTTTTCTTTTCCGTTTTTTTGCTTTTAGGCTAGTGGTGGAGTCTCCACTGAGCTGCGGGTGCTTTATCAGCCCAACCGCTGTGTACTTCTTGAGTCAGCACTGGTTCCTGGTCACACAGTTATTTTTGATCGTCATGGCAAAAGAGCTGATGAATCATCAGCAGGCTATGCAGACCTTTCAAAAGAATTTGTAGTTTTTGTCAAGGTAAGGCAGAGAAAAGTCATTAAAGTTTATATTGCTAAATACCCACTTTCTTTTGCTCTGTTGAGGAAAACTCTTGAATTGAGTCATAATGGAGTAATCAAATCTCTTCCCGCTAGGTGGCATTGATACCTATTGACATTATATTTACCTAGACTTTGAAAGGCAATAGGGATCATGGCTTTAGCAGCAATGAAACTGATGGGAGTAACCGCCTATATCCAACTGAAGTTAGAGGTTAAAACTATGGGTGTGGGGATTCTTAAAAAAAGTTAGAGAATCTTACATTTGGGAACAAACAAATGTATATATTTAACTTTTCTAACAATTAGAATATTTACACCATTTGAGTGTTGTGTATGTGTGATTATTTCATAATGCTTATGCTTCTTTCTTTATGATTGTGAATTTATCTTAAAAATAACATTATCATGCTAATATAATAGCTATCATTTATGAGATTGCCTGTTTTGTGCCAGGCAATTTACTGAGAGCTTCACCACATACCAACTAAATTTAATCATCATAAAAATACTGATGGATATTTTTATCTATATTTTAAACATGAAGAAAATATTTTCAGAGAAGTTAAGAATCTTGACTAGTATAGCTAGTAAATGGTGTATCATGAATCAAATCAAAGTCAATTTGTCTTCCAAACGTTTTATGTAACACTTCATCACAGTATTTTTCCCAAAAATGACGTGATTTTTAATGGTTGCGTAGTATTCAAACATAAGGAATATATATATGTTTATCATTGGACATTTAATCTCTCATTTTATCACCTCTATGTTACTGCACAATATACTTTGACAGATGTTTTTCACCACATATTTTATTATTTTCTTACCTTACGTAATTCAAAATTGAATTTAAGGGTCAGAATATGAAACCTTTAAGTCTCTGGGAATATACTGCCAAATTTCTTTCCAAACGTGTACCAGTTTTTAGTCCTGTGAAATTTAAGCCAACTATGATGTTAGAGGGAAGAGTTCATATGACCACCCTCGCTTCTGACTCAAACATCAGTGTTCGGGGGTCCTTGAGACCACTATCAAGGTTTGATAATTCACTAGAATGGCTCAGAACTCACCGAATGCTGTTACACTCGTGGTTATGGTTTATTACAGAGAAAAGATGCAGATTAAAATCAGCTAAGGGAAGAGACACATAGAGCAGAGTCTAGGAAAAGTACCAAGCATTGAACTTCCAGTTGTCCTCTCCCCGTGGAGTCAGTACAGCGTTACTTTCTCAGCATTGATATGTGGCAATATGCATGGAGTATTGCCAAGCAGGGAAGCTCACCTGAGCCTTGATGCCCAGAGTCTTTATTGGAGTTCCATCATGTAGGGAGTCCGTGTGGCCGATCTCAGTCTTCAGCCTCTCAGGAAGTCAACTGACACTTTGTGACTCAAAGCTCCCACCCTAAATCACATTTTTATTATCTAGCTGTCCCAAGGCCCTCAGGTAAACAAAAACACTCCTATTAGGCATGACATTCCAAGAGTTTAGAGATTACCTTTTATAAAGCAAGGGTCAAGGACAGACTTCTCTGGGTAAAGTTAAATTCTTTACTCCCCAGTCCCTCCAGCAGTGTGGGAGAGTATCCATCTCTTTGACCTCAGTGTTGGTCACTGACACTCATCAGTGAGGCCAATGACCAACATTGGTCATTAAGTTGGTCCTTAAAAAAAAACTTTGGTAATTTTCTAGAGAAATAAACATCTACTTTTAGCTTTATTTTTTTTTATTACTAGCGTGGATTACCTTTTCTTATGTTTATTCACCATTTGTATTTTGTCTTTTGTGACTTGTGTATTTATGCCTTTTATCCATTTCTCTACAGCGTTAGTGTATTTCTAATTAACTTTCAAGAACTTTTTATATCTTCTTCTTAAGCTATTGATTACATAGGATTTACTTAAATATACCTCAGATGTATTCAACATCTCTTTTCATTCATTCATTCATTTATTCCTACATGCATACTTTTAACTAATATCCATATAGTGCATTTCATAATTCAGGTACTCTTCTAGTATACTATTTTTATTCTGCTTTGTATTAGTATTAAAATTATTTGTTTATAGTGATTGTAAATTTCTTAAGAGGGGTGTTTGTGCTTTTTATCTTTTTAAAATGTCTGTAGCTTCTGATGCTGACCCTTACACTCTCAATAAGTAATGATTGATGTAAATTATAATCAGTCAGCCAGACAACCTCCTTTAGTTTTGTTTAGCTTTGCATAGCAATTAAATTATTTCTTTCTTTCTTTTGCTCATTTTTAACAACCAAGCTTTGGGTAAGATCCTGATCACTGCAACTTCTATAAGAGAATGGACTCTATTGCCATGTTTCTCTAGCAAAACATGAGCTTTTTATTTACTGCCTTTCTGTTCTGTTTGTTGCTCTGAAGGGTATGTTCCTCAACAGTGCTGTGGTTCTACTTACTACGAGTCTATGCCAGGCCCTGTGTCTCCAGCCCGATGGGAGCTGCACTGGAGTGGGAAACCAGTCTGAAAGATCCTACTGGAAGGTGCATAAAATCAGCTCTGGGATTTTCATGTTTGAAAGTGTGAAAAATGCACAGATGTATCTGAGGATTAAGGATGGCCGGTGTGATGGAACAGTAAGCATCTGCTTGTATTTTTCTCAGCAAATGTTTAAGACATTTGCCAATAATAGATATCAGAATGGCACTTTTCGAGTATTTTGTTTTTTACTTTTAATCTATGAACATTCTGGAAATTGGATGTTATATATGGTGGTCCCCCTTGACTGATATTTTTAATAAGTGGGGAGGGCAGCTGGTATGATTAGAGAGGGATCTTCATCCTTTAGACACTGCTTCTGAAACATAATGTGCATACAAATCACCTGGGAATTGTGTTAGAAAGCAGATTCTAATTTATATAGACTGCGGTGGGACCTGTGTGTCTGCTCCCAGCTGTTGTTGATGATGTTGGTCCACAAACCACGCTTTGAGAACCAAGGCTCTAGAAAGTCCCAGCTCAACAATATTTCCTCACTGCTTCTTTTGGTGCCTGAATTTCCACCAGTGGAAACCCTGTACTTTGAGTATGGAAGTAATTTTAAATTCCAAATATTAGGGATTCTTCTTTAACATCTTAAAACTTAGTTGGGGATGTGGAAGGCAACTAACATGGCATCTTTTATATATTCATAATTCTTCTAGGGGTTGAGGGGCATGTAAGATTATACATTTAACTTGTCTGTTAATGCTCTGTCCATCTGTTCTTGTTTGAAACACTTTGGTTTAAACTGTTTATCTTTTGGATAAACTCATTCTCCCCTTTCTCCTTACCATTGTGGCATCTGGCTATACGAGAGCGTTTGCATGAGCTTCTGGGGATGAGGAGAGGAAAGGTTTAGATCATTCATGGTTTCTCTGGGTCATTTTCTTTGCTGCAGACTGACGAGTCTATGCTTGGTGAGCTGCACTGATGTTCACAGTGCAAAAGAGAAAAGCACATGCACAAACACACACATTCAATTAGTATCCTTGATCGACTCACAAGAGTACTGTGAAGTGGCCTATATTCCATTTCACAGAAGAGGAAGCCATACTTAAGAGACAAAATGTCGTGCTTATGGTCTTTAAACTGGTAAGTAGACTAATTGAGATTAAAAACAAGTAACATTACTTCTATGGCCAGATTAGGTGAGAGTATGATTTCATCTAATGCTCAGTCGTCCCATAGGGGGAACAGCGGGAAGGAACTTTTCCTTCATATCACAAACATCCACAAAGTATACAAACCTTTCTCTTCTGGGGCTCATAGGAGTGTTCAGAGCCATGAGACAGATCCTGTGTTACTGCATGACACATGTTTTGGTGTATCTGTGTTTCAAAGTTGCTTAGGGAAAGTTTTATGGGGGCACAGATAAATGGGAATGGGCCAACATTGGAAATTGTGTCGTCCCTAGATGACAACCAAAGGGAAAACTCAGTGCTCAGTCACCTTCCATTTAGCTGCCTCATACTCAAGTTGGATGGTGATTTTCATGGTTCGTCCCTTTTTCCCCTTCCAGTCTGTGTAGACCCTCTCTGTTTCTTTCATTCCTTTCTCAGTGTGCTGTTTATCTTGTCCCTCCAAGTGAGTAAATTTCCTCTGCGAGTGTATAGCAGAATCTTGAATCTTTCTGCCCTACTCTGAATACTCATTCTTTTTTCTTCTTCTTCTTTCCGTTTGTGCTTTGCGTGACTGAGCTCTATCAGATTAGGCCAATGGGATGGAAGAAGTCCTTGGTGTTCAATTGAGAGAATTTGGTGAGCACAGGAAGATGGGTGGAAACTTACAGATTAATACATAGAAGTATTGTCCTGCCACAGAGGAACTATTGGCATGTTCATTCTTCAGATGAAGAAGCTGAATGTAAGCCTGGTTAAGTAAGTTGCCCAGAGCCCCCCGGTCAGTGTCAGAGCTGAGAGTCAGTCCAGGTCAGTCTGTCTCCTTACCCCCTGTGATGGAGGATTCACAGTAACAGGCTGGAGACAGTGGGTTGACCCCCTTGAGGAGACCAGGGTCAGGATAGACAGAGGGGAAGTGATTTCAAACACAAAAACAAAATTTTCTTCTTCAGCAATTTTCTAGAACCAGTCTTGTTGACAGCTTCTCAGGTGAATGATGGGGTCTGAAATTGTATCCTCTCAACCTGTGCTGTGCTTTGTATGAACACCAGGAACCCCCCTTTCTCTCCCCTCCCTAATGGACTTTTCAGGATGAAAAGCTAGGTTCTGAATTTCCTGTGCACTTTGGACCTGAGATGGGCAATCATATACTGGAGTTTCAAACCCAGGTATCACTTCTTCTTAAAGATATTTAATAACTTGAAGAAAGCAGAGGTATCTATCTATTTGCTTTTGGACAGAGATAGCCAAAATGGAGAACCCAGTGAGATCTGTTGATAAAGGTAAAGGAGCATAAATGGTTTGATTACATGGAATTTGATATTTAGAACATTAAAATAAGGAATTCAGGCCATTTGAGAGTACAATGCAGAGATTCTCTAGGCCTTTTGGAAATGAGCATTCCATATCTTGATTGCATGTAATTTATCCAGAGGGTTAAGTTCATTCTTCTGAGGCCTTGTAAGGCGACACATGTATGTGAAGCAGGAGCTGAATGGAAAAGAGACTGATAAGGTGGGGAGGGGCTGGGGGGTGGTCGTCTAAAAGGGCAAACCAGAAATAACAGGTCCACATAAGTCAAAATCTTACATACCAGTTCAGTACACTGTAACTCCTACAAGTGTAACTTCGGGAAAGAGCAAAGAGTAAAGGAGCCTTGGGGATCCAAGATGGGGATAAGGCATTGGCTGGCCACATTATCAATATACAATTTCTCCTACTGAGATCCAGTCCCCACCCCACAACCCCAGCAGTGGGCTGGGACTTCCAGAGGCTCTTCCATGCTGGAACAGCCAGAGCACCAGGGAGGAACTAGGAGGGTCAGGCTGCAGCTATTTACCATCTAAAATGGATGTATTTCAATATTTAAAAAATGGGTATGGCTCTACTAATGTGTCCCAGTGCATCACCACCCCCCCAAACACACACATAGGGTGAGGTGTATGTAACCTTTGAGCACCGCAAGAAAAATCTTACTGTTTTTTTTAAACGTCAGTAAAAATCTTCAGCTTGAGGTAAGGTTTTGGAGGTCTTCCTGGCCTATGACATACCTATTGGTCGGTTACTTTTGTCTGTCTGCCTCCTAAAATCGAGGGCTCTAACATTCTGTAGAGGTCTCTAGCTTCCTGGTGTTTCTGTTAAAAATTCTAAGCGGTCTTGGAAAAAATATTGCATTGAAAAGTTATTGCTAAAAGATTTGAAATTTTAAAGAAGTTTTCCATGAAGCCAGAGGCTCCTGAATACTCTGTAAATCATAGGAAAAAGTGCCATTATTCTGGTCAAAGGTGAATTTCCTGATATTGTAACAAGATCAGCAAGGAAAGCAAGGAGAGAAGATGGACTAATATTTTGAGTGTCTGTTGTGTGGCAAGGGCTGAACTAGCTTTCTAATATTTGTAATGACATCCTTTAACCCCTAAGCTAACACAACAAAACAAATAATTAGGCAGGCAAACAATAGTAGCATGGCTTTACCTAAAACTGACCCACGTAAATGATCTAATGACTCCTTTTGCATAGTTATTAAAAGATTGGCCAAGCTTGACGAATTTCTATTCTAAATTTAATGCTTTTATCAGGCACAGTCCAGATCAGTCCTGTCCTAGGTTCTCGTTGAGACTGGCCTGTTGGCTGTGGCCTCCCACACATGCTGTCACAGGACATCAAGGTCAGTGAGGGCTCCTCCTGTGGGTCCACTGTAGCCACTTGTTTTGTGCATAGAAGACCTGTGTAGTTAACTGGAGGCTGGAGGCCTCTGAGGCTACCTCCTGATGGCGTTTACCATTTAAACAACGTTGATGTTTAACCTTTGCTTTGGTACGTTTGTAGAGAAGAGCCTCCACAGAACTCTCATCATTTGTATTTTACTTCTGCTACTTCCATTGTAGCATTTTCTTTACATTATAAATTGTTTAGTGACTCATTGATATGGTTGTCTGACTA
This sequence comes from Ceratotherium simum simum, assembly GCF_057802395.1. Lineage (NCBI taxonomy): Eukaryota > Metazoa > Chordata > Mammalia > Perissodactyla > Rhinocerotidae > Ceratotherium > Ceratotherium simum. The sequence goes on along the minus strand of NC_141930.1, from coordinate 30,144,820 downwards.
AAATTCTCCATCTAAAATTTTGCTAGTGGGTCTTTTTAGTCAAAATACGCATGCTTTTTTTTGTTCTTAAGAAATGGTATTGATGCATAACAATCAGGCATATTATTTTTCTTTTTTTTTTTTATTGCGGAAACATTCGTTTATAACATTATATAAATTTCGGATGTACAGCGTTATATTTTGATTTCTGTGTAGATTATATCACATTCACCACCCAAAAACTAATTATAATCCATCACCACACAAAGTAGACTATTATCTTACACCATACACAAAAATTAACTCAAAATGGATTAAAGACTTGAATGTAAGACCTAAAACCATGAAATTTCTAGAAGAAAACAAAGGCAGTATGCTCTTCGACATTGGTGTCAGCAACATATTTTCAAGGACCATGTCGACCAGGCAAGAGAAACAATAGAAAAAATAAACAAATGGGACTACATCAAACTAAAAAGCTCTGCACAACAAAGGAAACCATCAACAAAATGAAAAGACAACCTAACAATTGGCAGAAGATATTTGCAAACTATAGATCTGATAAGGGGTTAATATCCAAAATATATAAAGAGCTCATACATCTCAACAACAAAGAAACTAACAACCCAATTAAAAAATGGGCAGAGGATATGAACAGACATTTCTCCAGAGAAGATATACAGATGAAAAGATGTTCAACATCATTAACCATCAGGGAAATGCAAATCAAAACTACAATGAGATATCACCTCACTGCCATCAGAATGGCTATAATTAATAAGACAGGAAGCAAGTGTTAGAGAGGATGTGGAGAGAAAGGAATTCTCATACACTACTGGTGGGAGTGCAAACTGGTGCAGCCACTATGGAAAACAGTATGGAGATTCCTCAAAAAATTAAGAATAGAACTATCATATGATCCAGCTATTCCACTGCTGGGTATTTATCCAAAGAACATGAAAATACGAATGCGTAAAGATACATGCACGCCTATGTTCATTGCAGCATTATTCACAATAGCCAAGACTTTGAGGCATATTGTTTTTCGTTTTCATTGTATCTGACAGAAATCACTAGGCCTAGGCCGGAATAACATTACTCTTGAAAAGAGAGTGGTAACTATCATCTTAATTACCCTTGTTTGCATATGTTTAGAGGCCATGGTAAGGTATGCTTACAATCTCCAAAGGGATTTAAGCGTCATTCAAAGGTAAATGGTAATACGTGCTCATATTACTGTTAAAAAACCTAACAGTGCCTCAGTCCAGGTAGCTACTCAACAAATACTTATTGTATAAATTGAATTGAATAAAAGCATTAATGTTTCCAATGTGTCTGCCATTGTATATTTGAAAACATTTCTTATAGGCAAACACATGTTTAAATCAAGTGATGCTGATCCTGTAACAAATGTTTCTATTTCTGTTACCATAAAATTGTTATGCTGTGGGAGTAAATCACTTTAATGGATTTTGATGTAGTAGAGATTCAGGTTAGCAACAAACAGCATGCAGTTCACTGGGGGCAGTTGTAAGGTTGTTAATTTAAAGAAGAAAAACAAGCCCCAAAACAACATGGGTGGAACTTGTCACTAAGCATGAATGCAAAGGAAAGAAAGATGTAGGTGTTGTAGGAAAAACAAGCTAAAGAGTGATCAGTGTACCAAAGACACATACACACACAGACACACCTCACACTAGCAGGATCCTTGTTTATGGGCAAGGGTTTAGTTAGTAGAAACTAGGAAAAATTCTCTCATCACAGATTTATCTAATTTTGCCTTTTCACTCACAACATATTTTTAGACATACAAATAACTAAAAAGTTAAAGATAATTCATATTTTTAAGAAGAGGTATATGAAGCATATAGATGGGGTAGGTATACACAATGCTAGACCAGAGGGTTGAAAAGTATAAAATTCAGTGAAAGACTTAATTAGTTTTATGTAAATAATAATAAATGATGTTTTTAATAAGTCTGTGCCTCTGGACTGTGAACTTCACAAGTGCCTCTTAGTTCCGGGATGGCTAGAGTGGGCTGGAGTTGGATATTTCCCTTCCCCCAGGTCAGTTAGGCTCTAATAAAACCCCAGAAGTTTAGGCTCTGATTAACTAGTTTTTCCTGCGAGCAGTCTTTGTTAAGAACAGAATGCTCTGGTGTATTTCAAAATTGTTCCTTTTCCCTTCTGCCTGCCAGAAGCATTAGGGGATTCATCTCTGATATTTACTTTGGGAACCTGGTTGAGTCCTGGAGGTAAAACTCACAAAAGTGTGGGGGTCCCCCTGGAGTTTTAACTCTCAAACTTCTCCACGCTGAGCCTTCAGCAATTTGTCAATTGTAGTTCAAGTTTCATACCTGAGCACTGGTTCCCTCATTGGTTTCTGCTGGTGACTGGCTGCTCTGGTAAGCTGTAACTCCGTGCATTCCCCTGTCTGTCTCTCCAGTTTTGCAGTAGTGATTTGCCCTGTATCCTCAATTTTCTTATAGATCCAAAAAGAGTTATTGATTTTTCAGTCTGATTAGCTTTTTACCCGTTAAGGCAGAGTGGTGACTTCCAAGCTCCTTTCATATAGAACTGGATACTGCCAGTCTAAATCATGTTTTACTTAATCAAAAAATTTTAATAAAATTGTAAGATAAATTATTTTGTTTGAATCTTCTAGAAAATCATCTCGCATTTCACTGTTATTGTAGCCCATAGTCTGTGGATTAATTTGGATCTTTACCACATGAAAGAGATTTGAAGAATGTACAGAGAGGCTTAAGGACAGCAACAAAGATTTTCTCCCCCTCAGGAGCAAACAGGCTTTAAGATAGGAGTAAATCATTGAGTGATTCGTCCTGGAAGAGAGAAGGCTAATGAGTAGCATTAATAATACTCCAGTATATAGAATGTATATTACTAGGATGTGGGCACCATAGTGGAGAGATTTTTTGCTTTGTTTACTAAAATATCCCAAACTCTTCAACAAGGCCTGACATTTGGTAGGTGCTTAACAAATACTGAATGAATGAGAAGATAAAATATCACTTGGTGATGGTGACTAGGAGGTGTCCTTCTGCAGAGGAGCCAGATAGAGGGAGATGGGCATTAGATGTTATTTTAGCTTATAGTGGTGTGAGCATGCATCAGATATTCCAACCTGGCTTTGTAGGAGGACACACAAAGTATAACATGACCCTTTTGCATCCAGAACCCACTATTTTCTGTTATTTTCCATCTCCATCTCATTAATCAGCTTGTATTTGGATTAAGGATGAAGCAGAGATTTTTTTTTTTTAAAGATTTTATTTATTTATTTTTTCCCCCCAAAGCCCCAGTAGATAGTTGTATGTCATAGCTGCAGATCCTTCTAGTTGCTGTATGTGGGACTCGGCCTCAGGATGGACGGAGAAGTGGCGCCTTGGTGCGCGCCCGGGATCCGAACCCCGGGCCACCAGCATCGGAGCGCGTGCACTTAACCACCAAGCCACGGGGCCGGCCCGCAGAGATTTTTTAATGAAAGAAGGAAAGAGGAAATAAAGGTAACTCTAAAGGTTTATTGTTTTGAAATTTAGTTATATTAAATTTTATTTTCATTCTTTTTACTAATTATACTTAATGGAAGTTTAAAAACTGATGTCATTCCTCAGGTGCTTACAGTCTACTGGAGAGAACAGATAAGCACACATCAGTGATCTAGAGAACAATAGCAAATTGGTAATCCAATTCAAGTTATGGTTTAACTGCTTATGTGAGGGCTCAGGAAAGGCAGATTGATTTGAGCAGACTAAGTGAGTCAGGAGAAGTTTCCTTTGTAGGGGAGGAAAAATATCTTTTTCCTCTACCCTTCTAGGTTCTCAACTGAGGCCCCTGTAACAAGGACAGGACAGACTAACAAGAGAAAAGCATACAAATTTGTTTAATATAAGTTTTACATGACACAGGAGCCTTATTAAGGAAATGAAGACCTGAAGGAGTGGTTAAACCAGAACATTTTTATGCTAGGTTTGATGAAAAGTGGAGAGTTGTAGAAAAATGTGATAGGACAAAAAAGGGTATGAGCTAAGTGTAGTAAACCAGGGGAAACAAAAGACCTGTTCACTCAGATTCCTCTCAGTATCTCTTTGTATTCAGAGATAAGGATGTCGTGGTATAGGGAGGACACCTCTCACATGAGGGTCTTATGACCTGCTTCAGGGGAAGGTCAGAAAATCCTTCCTGCACCTGCTGTTTTACAGATTCCTTAATCTTGAGATATTCAGTATAACAAAGTGCCATATTTTGGGGTAGTGTGTCCTGAACCCCATCACCTACAATAGTGAATTTTAGAGGGAGTAATCTCATTTTTCATTATCAAAAAAGAAAGGGAAAGACATTACATGAACAAATTATGAGGTTGGAAATTAGCAAAAAAAGTGAACTTCTTTTTTGAAGTTAACAAACATTTATTGAGTTTCTACTGAAAGGCAGAAAGTATGCCCATTGCTAGTTCTACAGTAGATATTGTAAGACATGCCTCCTGTCCTCAGGGAACTTGCAATCTAGAAGGGGAAAAGAAAAATGTGAACAGATAATTACACTAGTGTGAAAGTGCATTAACAGAGATTAAGTACCAAGTTCAGTGTTGATAAGGAAAGAGATGTGTCTGGGAAAGGGTTTTCAATTGTGTGAGCCCTGGGCAGTTGCTTGAGATCTGTAATGTAAAATGACATCCATTTTTAATAGGATATCTGTTTGAAGTTTGGGAAGATAGTGGGCTAGTAATGATATTAATCAGGGTTCATAAATCCAGCCTCTGTATAGAAGACGGGCTAGTTTATGGACAACCGAAAGTTTGCAAGAATAAGTATGAGAATACTATAATGAAACACAGTTTCACTCAAAAGCCCACAGTTTGCCTAAAGTACACTAGTAGTTCTAGCATGTTCCAGTATGCTTAGTTCAGTTGATTGATTTTTTTGCAGCCAAAATGATGCTTACGTATCTCGGTTGCTATCTAGTTCAAAGGTTAGTTCCTTACAGATTAATAATAAGTCAGGGTTTCTTTTATTTTTTTCTTTCTCTTTTCCTTCGTCCTTGGATGGTACCTGGGTGCAAAGTCTTGAAAAAAAAAAAGTCATGGGGAAGGGCCACTGGACATTTACTCTTCTTCAGGCCCACACTGGCTTTGCTGCAGTGTGGCTGATTTGGTTTGTCCCTGGACATCTCGATCTTGTGTAATTTCAAATGAAGCTGATATTGTAGTCTGAACATTTTGGGCAATATTGGGCTTTAGATGTCTACCTAGCCTTTGTGTCTCAAGGTTTCCAACTCTGTTGCCAACTTGTAGCATGTCCAGCCCTCTCTCAGGTCACTAGTCTTCTCAGTACTTGAGCCTGCCATTGGATCATGGGATAACTTCTGGATCCCCTGATGTCTCTATGTGGGTTATGGAGAAGCTAGGAAGCTATCTCAGTGTCATCTGCTCCGACTCCTCCCTCAGATATTTCTAATTCACCTTCTGGATGGCCCCATGTTGCTCTGGTACTATGCTGAATACGAGGATGCTCTAAGGGAAATATTAAAATTTATTGGGATAACCCCTCAGTTTTTGAGATTCTCTGCTAAAATATATATGAATGTTTCACTGCCCCTTATTTTTTTTTGCTACACCAAGAATCAACTTCAAGTGAGGTTTAAATAAGGACATCCAGTCTCTATTCTAGACCATTTACTCCAGGCCTCTCCTCTCAACACCGGATGTGCTTATCTTCTTCTTCTGGGGTAGAAATTTCCTCTATGTCATATATAACATCTACCTTTTTGGTGGTTTCATCATTTAAACTCTATGGTGTCCAGTCCTCCAGGCTTGGCTCTAGGTATATAAAGTCCAATTCTGGAATTTCTTTTGGCAACTATTCTATTTTATTTTATTTATAAAGCTTATTTTTGCAGAAGAAAAACACCTTTCTTCTGATTTCTTGTTTAGTATAGCTTTCTTAAAACTCTTCTATTTGGAAACTTCTACTTGAGCAAAGATTTATTTGTTCTAGGCTAGATTCTACTTACCCAAGATGTAATGAGCATTATTGATCTGGTAGGTTGGGGATCCTTGTAGCAATTAGCAGTAAAAATATATTGGTTTAATAATCCAAAAATATTATCTTCACTTCAGCTAGTGGTTGTAGTGATCTAGGCATAAGGTGATGTGGGCCTGAGGTTTGGGTAGTAACAATGAAGTTGGAGTTTGTCAAATTTGATAGGTATTGTTGTAGAGTAGGCAGTGGGTCTTAATGGCTAATTAAATATTGGTGGTGAAAATAAAAACTCTCAGCAAACTAGGAATATAGAACTTTCTCAACTTGATAAAGAATATCTACAAAATCTCGTAGCTAATATCATACTTACTGGTGAGAAACTAGATGCTTTTCCCCTAAGTTCAGGAACAAGGCAAGGATGTCCACTCTCACTACTCCTATTCAACATTGCATAGGAAGTCCTAGCTAATGCAATAAGACAAGAAAAGGGAATAAACTGTATCCAGATTGGGAAGGAAGAAATAAAACTATCTTTGGTCACAGATGACATGATTGTTTATTTAAAAAATTCCAAAGAATCAACAAAAAAAAACCCTAAAACTAATAATTGATTATAACAAGCCTGCAGTATACAAGATTAACACACAAAGGTTAGTTGCTTTCTTATATACTAGCAATGAACAATTGGGACTTGAAATTAAAACCACAATGCCAATTACATTAGCACCAAAGAAAAGTACTTAGGTATAAATCTAACAAAATATAGACAAATTCTATATGTGGAAAACTATAAAAATCTGGTGAAAGATATCAAAGAGAATCTAAACAAATGGGCAAATATTCTGTGTTCATGGATTGGAAGACCCAGTGTTGTTGGCAGTCCTTCCTAACTTGATCTATAGATTCAACAAAATCCCAATCAAAATCTCAGCAAGCTATTTTGTGGATATTGACAAACTGATTCTAAAGTTTATATGGAGAGGCAAAGACCCAGAATGGCCAACACAAGACTGAAGAAGAACAAAGTTGGAGGACCGACACTACCCAACCTCAAGACTTACTATAAATCTACAGTGATCAAGAGAGTATGGTATTGGTAAAACAGTAGACAGATCAATGGAACAGAATAGAGAGCCCAGAACTAGAACCACATAAATACAGTCAACTTATCTTTGATAAAGGAACAAAGGCAATTCAATAGAGAAAGGATAGGCTTTTCAACAAATGATGCTGGAACAATTGGATGTCCATATGCAAAAAATTGAATCTAGACACAGACCTTACACCTTTCACAAAATTGAAACTGTACATGAATGTCTATCACAGCTTTATTCATAATCACCAAAAACTGGAATCAACCAAGATGTCCTTCAATAGGTGAATGAATAAACTGTGGTATACCTGTACAATGGAATATTATTCAGCGAGAAAAAGAAATGAACCATCAAGCCATGAAAAGACATTGACGAAACTTCAATACATATTGCTAGGTGTAAGATACCAGTATGAAAAGACTATATATTATATATTTCTAATTATATGACATTTTGGAAAATGTTAAACTATAGAGATAGTATAATCAGTGGTTGCTAGGGATTTGGGGAGAGGGTGGAAAGGATGAATAGGTGAACATAGGCAATCTTTAGGGCAGTAAAATTATCCTATTTGCTGCTTTAATGGTGGGTACAAGACATTATGCTTTGGTCAAAATCCGTAGAACTGTACAGCACAATGAGTGAAATTGAATGTAGGCAGATTTAAAAAAAAATCATTTAGGAGGTTTAGAAATCCCAGGAAGGAATGCAGACCATGACAAGAGAATCTAACTGTATTAAAAATGTGTGAAACAACTTCTATGAAGGGGATTGGGGGAAGAGGTCCTGACCTAAGTATCTTTGGAAATGAAGAGTTGGTAGGACTAAAAGCAAAAAACTGCACATGAGCACTGTACTCTAGTTGATAAAGTTGTTTCCCATGAGAGTATGGGTTAACAATTCTGATACTACTATAAAAGTATATTGGAATGGAATAGTTATGTAAATGGACAGCAGATGGTGAGAGCCAAGTTTCTTGTTGGAGTGGGAGTTTACGGATAACCAAGGGGAGGAAGCGAGAATGATCCATGTGGTAATCCATTAGAATTGGAGACATCAGTATGAGCTCATGTTTAGCTTAATATAAATGCAGACGGTTGTGTATAGAAATGTTTGCAAATATGTGTGTATACACAAGTTAGTATATTTTTTGCTCTTTTAGATGAGAGGACCTAGAAGCAACAACACCCCAGTAGCAACATGCAGACCCAGTGCTCAGATCTTGGTTCTAATGACATTCTCAAATAAAAGGAACCAGGGCTCCTTGGAAAAATGGCTGATCCTAGGACTGGGGCAGGAAATATACAAGATGCCAGAAAATAAAGAAGTGTTCAAAAACAGCCAACGTACTCACTTATGGGAGTATATCAAAGGGACACAGGTGCCAATTGAAAGATCTCCCAATGGCCAAAGCTGAAATGATTTGAGCAACAAAGTAAATAAAATAGTATTGGATTGTAACTCAAAGTAAGAAATAAATATTCACAAGTCCATAATGATATACATAAGTGATTGAATAAATAAATAGGAGAGAAGAGATAAATTTCCCATGTAGAAGAATTCCAGATAAATTGTGTGAAATACTCTGCCTTCAAGGAGGATGAGCATAACTCCTGCACCTTAAGTATGGGCTGCACATAGTTACTTCCTTCCAAAGAGTACAGTAGGGGTAAAAATAGTGTCTTTTTAGTAGAGAAACCTGACAAACACTACGATAGCCATGTGATCAAGCTCAACATCAATAGAGATAAGTCATGTTGGTAGAATGCACACTTTACATGATATGATGAAAATGGCACTTTACCTTTGTGGTCTTCCTCCCAAATCGCATAACCCCAGTCTAATTGTGAGGAAGAGATCAGACATATCGCAATAGTGGGGCTTCCTACAAAATACCTGACCAGTACTCCTCAAAACTGTCAAGGTCATCAAAAACAAGGAAAGTCTGAGAAACTGCTGCAGCCGAGAGGAGCCTGAAGAGACACGACAACTACATGTAATGTATCCTGGATGGAATCCTGGACAGTAAAAGGATATTAGGTAAAAATTAGGGAAATTTCAATAAAGTATTAGTGATGTATCAGCATTGGTTCGTTAATTGCAACAAATGTATCGTACTAACGTAATATGTCAATAATAGGATACACCGGGTGTGAGTATATGGGAACTCTGTGCTATCTTCTCAATTTTTCTGTAAATCTAAAACTGTTCTAAAAAATAAAATCTCTTAAAAAAATAATAATAAAAGGGAACTCCAAGGCTATATACTTGAATAACAGAAGAGAATTGAGATTCTGTTGATTGTTGTTAGAAAACAGCAAGGGAGTGCATAACTGACTGGGTAGATAATAAGATTTTTCCTTCACAGAGGTATTAGCTGGGCATTCAAGAAATCTCCTGAAGACGATTTGAAATCTGTCCATATCACTTTTCTGATTAAGATGCTTCAGTGGCTCCCATGGGCTAAGATAAGGCCCAGACTCCTTATGTTGCATACAACCTGATCCTACCTTTCTGGACTCACTTTCTTCTCTCTGTTGTTCAGCAACAACAACAAGCTTGTTTATCTACACACCGTGCTGCCTGTTGCCTCTCAGCCTTTGTTCATGCTACACATTTTTCTGAAATTCCCTACCTCCCATCCCTCACTTTCCTATACTTAACTTAGTTATTTAACACTTTTCAGCTTCACCTTCTCCAGGAAGCCCTTCCTGATTCTCCTGAGTTTAGTGCCTTTTTTTCCTCCCCAAGCTGGAGGAGTCCATCTCTATCTTATTGGCCTTACATATTTTATTATTATTATTTGTGTGTGGTTGTGTCCTCTACTTGGCCATGAACAAATCAAAGCCAGAGTTTTATTGTATCCATACCAATAACAGAAGATAGAAGTTGCGTAATTCATATTTATATTATGAGAAAGAGACAGACAACAGACACTTGGTTCTTACCTATAGGAAACTCACATTTGAGGGAAGAGATCAAAATATAATTATCTTTTATAAATAATAGTTGCTATTGCAAATTTTAATTAATTCTCACAAAACTTATGTTCTGGAACTCCTAAATCTTATAAGAAAACTTTTTAAAGCAGTAGAAGGCGAGAAAGGTGAAATATTTTCTAATATTAGATTATAAATGCCTTAAAAAAAGAGAGAGGTGATTTTGATGATCTGGAGGGTATGCAGATTGCTCCTAGGCATCTAATTCTTGAATGTTTTGCTATATAGTCTTTGAGTAATTTATGTGAACTTCATTTGCTGTTGAAAATTCAATCCAGAACATGTGGAATAGCACAGAAAAGTGGTTTATATTTAAATGTAAATGTACTTATGGTAAGAATTGTCCTCTTTTCCATCATTATTTTAGAGTATTTTCTCAAAGGAAAATTTCGTATTTTAGTATTATCTATTCACTGATAGAGATGGGCAACTCTGAAATGCAGTATAGCCTACACTGCACTCTCCCTAGTTGAAGCTCTTCTGTGATTCAGAGCCCTTTGTCCAGGGAATACACCTTTCCGTTAGCCAATTACATGATCTCTGTTTCTGGATCTTATGGAACAAGGTCAAGTACATAGTGCAATTTATGCAAAAATGTTCTAGATTTGTCACAAGGATTTGAAAATGAAGCAAAATTATATTCTTGTGAAATGACTGGTTTTAAATTCTGTCCTTCAGTGTTTGCTCATATTTATGAAATCATCTTACATTGATTATAGGGTACAGGAGATACTGACTGTCATTTTAAGATTAAGAAGAACTTGGAAAATGCATCTATAAGCCTGGAATCTACGAAGAACCCAGGATTGTTTGTTGGACTTCAGTCAGATGGACAGGCAAAACCAGTTATTTATACCAAGAGTGGAAATGTTTTCTTCTATCCGCAAGTCATCAAATGTACGTTCACTCTGAAAGACTTCCATTTTTGGTTTGTTTTGTGGTGGTTTGTATACAGTATCTGATAATTTCATCACGTTTTTACTAAGCAAATCTCTGCTGTTAGGCTTTTTTGTCATTGTTATTCTAGAAGCGGTGGAAAGAAACAATGAAGATCACTTACCTTAAATTCTCAGATGTTTAATGTTTGTTATAGAGTTTTTGCTACATTAAGCTCCTTTATAGTTTTTTAAATTGGGTGTGTGCATTCATGTGTGTGTGTGCATGCATAAGTGTATTTTGTTATTTAAGGGTATCTCCATATACTGAGAGGGGATGGGGCTGTTAAAAACATTCTCAGCTTCATTGCTATTAATTTTTAATGCTCACAGCGTAAAAGGGGATAGAAAAAAGATCAACACAATAAGATTTGAATTAAAAATAGGATGTGGAAAAAAGTCTAAAGATAGGATAGAAATGTGAATATTTTGAAACTGGTTTCTCTCATATCTAAGTTCAGGTTCTCTAGCAAATTAAAGTGAGGCTCTGAGGACTTTATTTAAACAGTTTAAGCTTAGAATATATTTGCTTGAATACAGAGGTTAATGAGATACTCTATTGTGTTCTTAAATTAGCTCAGAATTTATTTTGCTATCTATTTTTTGCCTGATGTAGTCCTATGGATTTTGGCTTAATCAAAATCTAGATGATTTTTTTAGTCAGTCTGACTCTTATTTAACTTCTCTTTTCTTATCAAAGTCTACGTATACTTTATATGGCTATATAAATACTTGAAGATATTATATATATATATCCTATCTGTAGGATATTATAGCTTTAATAATTTATAGATATATAAAATATTCTACAGAGGATAGTTTAAAATAAGAACATAAAGAGCTTGATTTATTATAGATATATAAAATATTCTACAGAGGATAGTTTAAAATAAGAACATAAAGAGCTTGATTTATCATGATGGTATATCTGGCCTGTTCTTTGTGTTATCTGCATCCCTTCCATTTCAGCCTTTAGTTGCCACATTTCAAAATTTGCAAATTGTTGGGCTTGTACACCTTAACTTCCTGCTATCCATATCAGCACTACATCCACCCTCTGTTTTTCCACAGGCTGGCACAGAGTGGCACTCCTACTCAAAACGGGTATGCCGTCTGTCTCTGGAGCTCTGGAGGGAAACAGATGACTTGAGAGAACGCAGAAAGATAAGGGTGGGATAGAAGAAAAAGCAGTGAGAAATGCCTAGCAGGGGACAGCAACCATGCTGGAAGAGGACAGGGAGAAAGGAGAGCTAATACAAAGGAAGTGGCAGTGAAGAAAAGATGAGAAGGAAGAGAGAGCAACGATTAGAAAAGGAGAGGAATAGAGGAAAAAATAATTTGTGGCAATATGTGAGAGAGACATAACAAAAGGCCATGTCTGTCAATCTAGGGTATCAGTACCAATAGAACCAATAGATATGAAGTCATTCTTTTTTACAGGCTCTACAATTTAGTTCTATTAATAGAACATAGAGATTTGAGTTTTCTTCTCTATTTATCAGCTGTATGGTCTGAGTTAAGCCAACTAACATTGAACAGCTTTGGTTTCTGTGTCTGTGTGACTGGCATAACAGTAATACCTTCTCTCTCTACCCAGTAGAACTGTTGGGGATCAAGCAAGTATACGTGTTTGTTTCAGTAATACTAGCTAGCATTTGTGGGCAGTTATTTTATGCCAGACACTGCAAAGCATGGCTTATATCATTTAATCTCACTTTGAAAAGTAGGTATATTATTTTTTATTTTTTGAAACTACGCTCTTATTATTTGATAATGTTTTTGAAAAAAGATTGAATACGCCCAGCAATTGTGAGTTAAATTTAAAAGCTTATCGCCAATAGGGCTAGGACTGATCTTCTGATGCTGTATTAGTTAACCTGTTGATAGACATCATAGTCTGTTTATATAATATTTTGTTTTATTATTTTTATTATACAGATATAATGTGTAATTGTGGAAAATTTTGAAAATATACTCAGGTAGAAATCTATCCAGAGATAAAACCATTTACATTTTGATGTACATCTTTTCATGATTTTTTTCTGTGGTGTATATTGTATATATGTGTCTACCTTTTTCTTTAAATATACTAAAAGTATATTTTTAAACAAAAAATGGGACTGCAGTCTTGTATATATGTGAAACAATTTTATGTTTTACTTAAAAAAAAACAAATTATTTTCATCAATACACATAGATTTATACCATATTTTCAAATGAGTTGCATTGATGCATTTACCACAAATTATTTAACCAATCCCCTGATGTTGGATATTTTATTGTTTAATTTTTTGTTGTTATAAACAATGTTGGGATGGTCATTCATGTACATACATATTTTTGCACTTGTATGAAATTTTTTCTTAGCGTAAATTACCAGAAGTGGAATTGTTCACTCAATTTAAATAACAGTAGACTTCTTAAATCTGAATGTCCTGTGGTGATTCTAACAGTCTCAGAGATAAGAAGTGTGGTTTTGGCACTAGTTGTCAGTCCTACGGGGAACTGTCTAGAGGTTTCTGTTTATTGTCGTTGTACAGAGACTCTCTCTTGCCTTGACGGGCTATCAGGTATCATGCTTAGATCTTACAGGTTAGCCAAATTCCTGTGATCAATGAGCTCTTCCTATTTGGATTAACCCATGAAGATAGTCATGGAATTTTGTATATATATTTGTGTCTGTCCCCTAGTTCCTGGCCCAAAGCTCTAAAACCCTTGTGAATTCCTAAGTGATAAGGGCACTAGGAGCATCTTTTGTTCTAATGAGGCAACTGTGGATGGGCTCCTGGATGGGCATTGGTCACCAGAAAGACTAAGCCATGATTAGAAGCTTGGAATTTTCAGTCCTACCCCCCAACCTTCAGAGAGGGGAGAGGGGCTGGAAGTGGAGTTAATAATTGACCGTGCCTACTTGAGGAAGCCTCCATAAAATCCCATAATGTGGGGTTTGGGGGGCTTCCAGGTTAGTGAACACATCCACACTGGAAGGGTGATGCATCCCAGCTCCACAGAGACAAAAACTCCTGTGCTTGGGACCTTCCCAGACCTTAACCCTACGTATCTCTTCACCTGGCTGTTCATCTATATCTTTTGTTATATTCTTTAATAAACTGGCAAATGTAAGTAAATGTTTCCCTGAGTTCTGTGAGCTGCTCTAGCAAATTAATCGAACCCAAGGAAAGGGTCATGTGAACTTCCAATTTATAGCTGATCAGTCAGAAGCACAGTTAACAACCTGGACTTGCGATTGGCATCTGAAGTGGGGGACAGTCTCATAGGACTAAGCCCTTAACCCGTGGGATCTGATGCTATCTCCAGGTAGGTAGTGTCAGAGTTGAGTCAAATTGTAGGACACTCAGCTGGTGTTGCAGAATTGTTTGGTGTGGAAAAACCCCCACACATTTGACTACCAGATGGATCAGAAGTGACGTGTTCTGTGTGAAAGCAAAGGAGACACATGGGTGAAAAGATTAGGTTTTTCTAACTGAAACATGTAAAAATGTCTTGGTGAAATGGGGTTTGCCTTTGAGCTACCTAAACTTGCTGCCAATTCCCATCCAAAACTTTTCATGTTAAGATATGTGAAGTTCTTGAACTAGATATTGAGCAGATAATCAACAGATTATTGGGTCCACTTATTTCTTATAACGGTGAAGAACAAGCCACCAAAATGGATTTTCAGTAAGTCTGGAGAATATATATGATGTTCAATTGGTAGAATATAACCCAACCCCTTATGAAGCTCAGTCTGATAATGTTGGCTTCTTGATGACCAGCATGGAAGTCAGATGCTCCCCTGAAGTCCTGTCTACTGAGTTAGAAGTTATCTCGTGGCATTTGTTAGGGCCTCTCTGACCATAGAGTACCAAATGGTAACGTTTGTTCCCTTCATGTTCTAGGATGCAGCACAGTGCCTGGCTCAGAGTCAGTTGTTGAATTACTGAATGGTGTAGCATCAAGTGAGTGAGAGTGCATGTCAGGAATGTCTAGATTTTATTTTCATATGCTAGCAGTGTGTTCCTAATTAACTTAATTAGCATCTCTGAACCTCTGTTTTGTCATCTGTAAAGGAGGATAATAACATTGTATTACAGTAAGAACTTTTAGTCTGAATCTGTGAACCTTTTGAAATTGTGAGTAAACATATTTTGAGTAAACAAATTCTGTGCAAATATGCATAAGTGTACATTTGAGATGGGAAGAAGCTCATGATCTTCTTTAGATTTTCAAAGGGATCAATGACTCAGAAAATGTTAAGGAACTCTATTTTACAGGGTTTTATGAAGATTGACAGGATGTTTATTTAAAAGTTTATAGAGTTCCTCAAATCATTTTAAGAATTTTTTCTACCTAGATTATCTATATATGATAGATTGAACCTGCTCTATACCAAAAAAAAAAAAAAAAAATCCCATTGAAACTGTTGGAAGTTTTGAGTTGTTTGTATTTCAGTATGTACAGAGACAGAACAGCTCAACTCCATAGCTTTTTTTTGCAGCATTAACTTTTCCTCATAGTTTTCAAGAAGGCAGAGTTGCAATTGTTAGGCACCCTTAGCAAGAAAGGGACTTGGATAGGTGAAGAGATAGTGGTAGGAAGAGAATAGTCAAGTTCAAGAGACTCCAGTGGAGACCTTCCTGCGGAGAAGGTACCTCTTGTCTCCCAGCATGCGCTCCTGATGTATGGACCTTGGTTCCCTAGAAGCCCCTGCCCCTGGTGTAAGGGTCTCCCTGTACTGCTTGGTCTGGCAAGGCTCACGGTCACATGGAAGGCACTGCTTTAGCCTGCCTGTGATGACACAGTCCTGTTGACTAGGTTCCCTCACCAAATAGAGGCTTGCAAGTACAGCAGGGTAGAGAAGCAAGGGTGGCATTTCAGCTCGCAGGCTCTGAGAGCCAGACTGCCAGTGTTCACATCCTGGTTTGGCCTCTTGCTAGCTGTGTGCTCTCATAGCACCTGCACCAAATGCCTGTCCTCTATAAAATGAGGACGAAGAGTGCCTTAACTCAGTGGCGGTGTGAGATTATGTGAGTTAACCTGTACAAGATGCTTGGAATAGTGCCTGGTACTCAGTAAGTGCTATGCAAATATTTGTGGTTATAATTATTAAAGAAAGGAAGAGCTCTTAGTGATTTTTTTTCAGCAAGATTTTTAAAAAAGATTTCAGTGTTTTTTTAGAGCAGTTTAAGAATCGTGGGAAAATTGAGGAGAAGATAAGAAAGATTTCCCATATACCTCCTGCCCTACACATGCATAGCCTCCTCCATCAATATCCCCCACTAGATGATACATTTGATACAATTGATGAACTTACATTGACACATCGTAATCACTCAAAGTCCATAGTTAACATTATGGTTCATTCTTGGTGTTATCTATTCTGTGGGTTTGGACAAATGTATAATGACAGGCATCTATCATTATGGTAGCTACAGAATATTTTAACTGACTTAAAAATTCTTACACTAATTGATTTTTGAAATTTGAAGCAGCCTTGCATACCTAGGATAAATCCTGCTTGGTCTTGGTGTATTAATCTTTTTATAGGTCGTTGGATTCAATTTGCTAATATTTTGTTGAGGATTTTTGTATTTACATTCATCAGACTTACTGGTCTGTAGTTTTATTTCCCTGTGATGTCTTTATCTGGTTTTGGTATTAGGTTAATACTGACCTCTTAGAATGAGTTAGGAAGTATTCTCTCTGCTTCTATCCTCTGAAAGAGATTATAGCAAATTGGTATAATTTCTTCCTTCAGTGTTTGGTAGAATTCTCCAGTGAACCATCTGGGCCTGGTGCTTTCTGTTTTGGAAGAGTATTAAGTCTTGATTCAATTTCTTTAATAGATATAGGCCTATTCAGATTGTCTGTTTCTTCTTGTGTGAGTTTTGGCAAATTGTGTCTTTTAAGGAATTGTTCCATTTCATCTAGGTTATCAAATTTGTGGCAAGTTGTTCATAGTATTCCTTTATTATCCTTTTAACGTGCATGGGATCTGTAGTGATGTCCCCTCTTTCATTTCTGATGTTAGTAATTTGTGTCTTGTTTTTCTCTTAGCCTGACTAGAGACTTACCGATTTTATTGATCTTTCAAAGAACTAGCTTTTGGTCTCATTGAATTTTCTCTATTGATTTTCTGTTTTCAATTTCATTGGTTTCTGCTCTAACTCATCATGGTGTATCTTTTACAACTTAAGTAGAGTTGATAAATTCATGGAAGATAAGAGATCCCTTTCATTCCCTCTTTTAATCACTTTGGACAAATCACTTAACTTTTCTGTGATTGGTTTCTTCGTCTACAATTTGGTTAGGATTTCATTTAATTAATTTATTGTGTACTGAAAATTTATAATAAAAGTCATTTATTCTACTACTACTTAGCTGTGCTAGCTAGCTTCTGCTGCAAAACCTCCTATTCTCTATTTCATGAATTTACATTCACAGTACTATGAACTTTATATATAGGAGAAAGTGTGAAGAGATCTGTGTGTGCTTACATTATCAGTTATTATAATGAGCCCATGGAGAAAGTTCTCAATAGATTATCTGGAAATATGGATGATTTGGAAGTTCTGTTTGTTCCCGCTGTTCCAGATGATAAACCCACCATTATAATTGCATATAGTAAGACCACACTGTGCTAGGTATTATTTAAAGAATGTTGGGGGCCGGCCCGGTGGCGCAAGCGGTTAGGTGCGCACGCTCAGCTGTGGCGGCCCAGGGTTCGCTGGTTCGGATCCCAGGCGCGCATCAACGCACCGCTTGGCAAGCCATGCTGTGGTGGCGTCCCATATAAAGTAGAGGAAGATGGGCATGGATGTTAGCCCAGGGTCAGTCTTCCTCAGCAAAAAAAAGAGGAGGATTGGCAGATGATAGCTCAGGGCCGATCTTCCTCACAAAAAAAAAAGAATTTTGGATCAATATAACTTGTGACTTTTCATTAATTTCAGTGTACTGTTACTTTTTTAGAACATCTAGGTAATAGTGAGTATATCCAAGTTTTATAAGTATCATAATGAAGACTTAAATTATGTATAAAAATTATGCATAATAATCCTCTTGCTCTAATTCCAGCCTGGTTTTATGGTATTAGCCACCCTCTGTATACAAATCGTGAGGCTTGGGGTATTAGTAACCTAAAAAAAATACAAGACTGAAGATATGGTAAAGATGTCATGTTTCTATTATAATGAGAAGAATTTATTTTAGATTCAAGTCTTGTGGAAGTTTTTATTAAAATATATTTGGAAATTTCATTCTCACTTCATACTAGTCTGCTAAGATCATTCAAAGTTTTGACAAGTTTCAAAGTCTAAATGAAATACTATCATATACACAGTTCATCAGATCCTGAATATGTATATTACGATTTTATTTAGAAAAATATGACAAAATATGTTTCAGATAATAAAATAGACTGCATGGATTTAAAATATACATGCCGAAATAACATGGCACATTGCTATTGTGTAGGTTTTAGCTTGTTTTATTTTTTAAATAGCTGATATTTAATAAAACAGAAGTTTTTTACTGGTTCACTTTGTAGAGTGTACAGCCTTTCTGTCTGGTGGATCTTGATAATACTAAACTTTTGGATATAATGAGACAGTATCTGAAGTGAATAAATTAATCATTCAATTCCAGCTATCTGTGTAATACATACCTTTTGATAGTATTTCCAGGTAGACAATTCTATCTTCATCACAGATTTTATTTTATGTTGTGGTTGATAAATTTCACATTGTTTTTTAAATTGTTAAGGTGAGACAGAAACAGCACACTGGTAAGAGTCACTCCAATTCAGAATAGGTTGTGAGCATGGAGGGCATTTGGTACTTGGATTTTGGACCTCCATCTGTGACCTACGTGGCCCAAAGGCAAAGTGGGCAGCCTTCTGTACAGAAGGACAGGAACGTTCTGGATGACCTTTCCAGAAAATATCTTACAGGCCCTGAATTTCCTAATATTAAAGCAACTATTGTGTTTATAAAAAAAGATTGACAGTGTTTCTGAGGAGGAGGTAGAATCCTGAGAAGTTAGTGCGGGGAGGGTAGAGAAACGAGAGATGCTCATTCCCATTTCACAGTTCTGCTTAGGCCACATCTGCTGTGCAACCCTTTCTGTGCTTGTTTCTAATTCCTAGACTGGCACGTTAATTGCTTTCTCCTCTGCGCTCCCTGGGCACTCTGTGCATGTGTCTGTTACAGCATTCATCACTATACACCATAGGTCATTGTTTGCGTGTACTCCCTTTGGGCTGCAACCCCATCAATGTCAGAGCCGTGTCTTATTCATTGATTTATTCTCATGCTTATGGCAGTGACTGGAAGAGAGTTTATCTTCTCTGTGTAAATCCTGGATTTCTACATTACTTGTAAATAATGTAGACCCTTAATTATGGGTCCCTTAATTAGACCACAATAAAATGGACCCTAAATTATATTTAGGAATCTTTTGATTCTTTTTTCCTCTCCAAGAGTTCATTTACCCTCAGTGGACATATTTCTAGTTATTTCTGATCTTCCTTTTCATATTTTAAAGTTCTGTTATTAGCCTCAATCTCCATTGTCTAAGCATTGCATTGTAAATAAACCATATGGAAAAACTTATGTTTTATAATGTTTTTAAAACTTATTATTGTCTGAATTTATATCTTATAATACGTGATCATGGGCAGTTCTTCAGACACCAGTATTGCATAGTCTGTGCCATCACTCCATATGATCAAGTGTTGCTAATTCCTGTTAGCCATACATTTTATGAGTCATCTTATTGACTGCAATTGTGGTATTAAGAAGTAGCTCCTATTATTTATTATAATGTAGAATCAGACATCTATATAATTTTGTTGCTGATGAGGTTTCTAAAATCTGACGATCATAGTATGAATTACTACCATTTAAAAATGGCCATACTGGGGCTGGCTGGGTGGCGCAAGCGGTTAAGTGCACACGCTCCGCTTCAGCCCGGGGTTCGCAGGTTTGGATCCTGGGCATGCACCGATGCACCTCTTGTTAAGCCATGCTGTGGCTGTGTCCTATAGAAAGTAGAGGAAGATGGGCACAGAAGTTAGCTCAGGGCCACTCTTCCTCAAGAAAAAAAAAGCAGGGGGGAGGGTTGGCATTTATGTTAGCTCAGGGCTAGTGCTCCTCACAAAAAAAAAAAAAAAAAAAAGGCCATACTATGCCTGATCTTTAAGAATGAAATGCAAACAACTTAAACTTTGTAATCCTAAATACAAAAAGCAATCGTGAGCATATACTATAAAACTGGAGTCATTCAGCTGGGTTGGAGATATCTATTCCTGAACAAGACACCAAAAAAACTTGCCTCTAAATAAAAGGCAGAAAAATAGCTAATGTTTTCTTAATTTATAGGTATATGTGTATTTATTTGATTATCATATTTCGGTAAAGTCACATGAAGTATTGTTTGAATGATGTTTTAGTCATTTCCCCTCATCATGAATGCAAAGTACCAACTTATCAAAGGAGTTCTCATTTAGAATCTATAAGAAAAACATCTTGAATAAGTCATTTGATTCATACTGTGGCATTAAATTATTGCTTGGATTTACAAAGCAGTGAATAGATTTTATAGGAATACCATTCATGGGCAGCCTACTGCTAAGAATAAAAAGTCATCTTCTGGTAACTATGTAATGCAGAGTAGAAAGATCTGACTAGGCATTGAAAAGGAAACAAGAGCAACACTTAAACTTGCATAGCTGAACATACGGTGAATTTTCTGAGAAGAAACAAGTGATTTTGAGAGGATATCATCTTTTAAAATCTTAATTTCAGTTGGCAGAGAAAACCCAAAGTGTATATCTGCGACACCCAGCCAAGAGGAGGAAAAGATCCGTAAGTCAAAAAAACAGCAAGAAACACCACCAGAATCTGAGGCCAGAGGTCCCTTACTTTCTTCAACTGCAAGTAAGCGACGACTTGTTTTTCTTCTTTTAGTTTGTTTGTCTGCTCTGCTTCTTTGTGGCCACCTCAGGAAGAACACCAAATTATTTTTATCATATAGGGTACCTCATACCAGATGAACTTGCTTTTAAGCTATCATCTTGCTTTTTTATGCTTTGGTTTTATATTGCAAAGAATACATATATTTTAAAATGTGTTTATTTCTTTGTCTTGAATTCAATGTTCATTCCAGAACAATGACTTGAAAAGAAGATAGTATTAAATTATGACATTGGGGAGCTGGCCCAGTGGTGTACCAGTTAAGTTCATGCACTCTGCTTCGGTGGCCCAGCGTTCACTGGTTTGGATCCTGGGCGCAGACCTACTGACCGCTCATCCAGCCATGCCGAGGTGGCATCCCATGTAGAAGAACTAGAAGGACCTACAACTAGGATATGCAATTATGTACTGGGGCTTTGGGGAGAAAAAAGAGGAAGATTGGCAACAGATGTTAGCTCAGTCCCAATCTTCCTCAAAAAAAAAATTATGCCATTGTATTGGACTATCACCTACAAAATATTTAATGAATAACAGCAGATTCTCACCAAAGTGTAAGCAACAACAAAAATAATCTCCTCCATTTCTCTTATATGGAAACTGAGACATGAATAAAGTACTGTAGGCCTCAGAGATTTGAATTTTTAGTTTCTATCTTTTAGTCTGTTTGATCATTTTTCTTGCTCTTAAATGTATTCCCTTGTATCTGCCTGGGAAGTAAAATGAATGATATCTGACAAATTCTGTGCATCAGAATCCAGTTATCTTTGGGTAAAATGAAATAGTGGACCACTGTCTCTGAACCATTTTTTTTTAAATCCATTTTGAGAGACAGATAAATTGTAACATTACTTTTAAAAAAGTGCTTTTTGCAAATCAGTTATTGGATGTGCTCTCTTTCTTTCAGATAGTAACGGAAAATAGACGTCTTGCTGACAACTCTATGATACTATCACATCAACCAGAGGGAAGAGAAATTAGCCTTTTGATTTTTGCTGCATTGGACTAGGACCAGTTTTATATTTCCATGTTATATCATGAATCCGTGGAGCAGTGTGACAAATAACACTGCATGAGAAACATGTGCTTAAAATTTTTCGCAGAAGGAGAATTCAATCTTGTGTCAGGAAATAATGGCACCTAAATCTAGGATGGCCACCTCAAGTAAAATTTGACTTGGTTCAAAATATCATGCTAGCTGAAATCTCTAGGAATAGACACTTTTTTATGAGTAGCAAAATGCTTAAGAGAAAATCTATCTTATGAAAATTTGTCTGTTCTGGCAAAAACATTTAAAAAATGTTACTATTGTTAATTTTTTTTTAAGTTTAAGGTGCGCAACATGATGATTTGATACATTTGTATATTGCAGTTGTAGCATTAGCTAGCACCTTTATCATGTCGCATAATTATCATTTCATTTTCTGACAGGAATAATTAAGATCTAGTCTCTTAGTAAGTTTGATGTTTATAATACAATATTGTCTGTAATCACTATACTGTACATTTGACCTCTAGGTCTTAATTATCTACTAGTTCCAAGTTTGTACCCTTAAACATCTCTCCTATTCCCCATACCCCCTCCTCCTCTCAGCCCTTGGTAACCACCATTTTACTTTCTGTTTTTAGGAGTTCGGCTTTTTTTAGATTCCACATATAAGTGATGTCATACAGTATTTGTCCTTGATTGTCACTTAGCATAATGTTCTTAAGGTCCATCCATGTTGTCACAAATGGCAGGATTTCCTTCTTTCTCATGCCTGAATAACATTCCATTCAATTGTATATATACATTTTTATCCATTCATCTGTTGATGGACACTTAAGTTGTTTCCACTTCTTCGCTATTGTGGATAATGCTGCAGTAACCATGGGAGTGCGTACATCTCTTTCATATCCTGTTTTCATTTCCTTTGGGTGTATACCCAGAAGTGGAATTGCTAGATTATATGGTAGTTCTATTTTTAATTTTTTTGAGGAGCATCCATGTTTTCCATAGTGGCTGTACAAATTTACATTCCCACCAACAGGGTACAAGGATTCCCTTTTCTCCACATCCTTGCCAACACTTATTATCTCTTGTCTTCTTGATGATGGCCATTCTAACAGATGTGAGGTGATATCTCATTGGTTTTGATTTGCACTTCCCTGATGATTAGTGATGCTGAGCATCTTTTCTTGTAATTCTTGGCCATTTGGATGTCTTCTTTAGAAAAATGTCTGTTTAGTTTCTCTGTCCATTTTTTAATTGGATTTTTTTTTTTATTATTGAGTTGTATGAGTTCTTTATATATTTTGGATGTTAACCCCTTATCTAATACCTTTGTTAAATATTTAAGGATTGGAAAGTGTAAGTTTTAGATTGATGCAGGGTAGACCAAGTAATGTTCAAAAATGATAAAATTAGGCCTCATGATAAATATAGGTCTTTTCAAATCATTCTTTCATTTAATAAATCATCAAATATGCATTGTGTGCCTACTAAATGTCAGCTATAAGGAAATACAGCAATGGAGAAAAAAGACTTGGTCTCTGCCCTTTTGAAGTTTACAGTCTAGTGAGCCAAATAAACATTAAACAATCACACAAAAATATAAGGTTAAAAATGGATAATGAGATGAAGAAAACATCCAGGGCATGCTAGACACAAAATAAAAGTTGTTATTAATTCATTGTAAAAAGACTTGTAAGTTCTTTATTGTGGTTAATGGCAATACAGTAGAAATGGAGAGTGGACCAAAAACTGAGAAAAGGGAGACTCAGCTTGATTTATTAACGAGCTATTTAAAACATTGATGTAGCACAGACTTTGGACTTGAAATTCTGGAAATCCAGATGATAAAGCTTCCCTAATGCAAATGCCATCTACAAAATGCCCATGATTTGTTTAAATTCTGCCTTCTCTAATTGCAATAGAAATGATTTTTATAAGCATCCCTGACTTTAGATGGGAAAAAATGTCTTCACATATGAATATTACTTAGAAGACTCTCATCCATTACTGAGTAATTAGATCATGACTCTATTATCTTCTTTCTACCTCCATCAAATATCTGCAGTAGTTAAAAGTTGTTTCTTGCAAGAAATACCTTCCTCTTGGTTTTGCAATTTAGCTATCATGCTAGATAGATTTGGGTTACATTAGCCATTCATATTAAAATATATGTTAGTTGAAAAATACTTTAGAAGACTTATTTCGTACTTTTAAAGACATCAAAAACAACCATCAGCTCCTGAAGAATGAGGTTATGTTTGTCAGTCTACTTTCAGGATAGGGCAAGATTAGGGGATTAGGTATTACAGATAAAATAAACCTGCCCTCTGTATTCAAAATGCTCATTTATTAAAAGGAAAGATGAAACTTTTCTTATCTACATCAAAAGATGACAAAGATTTAGAATTTATAGTACCACATATACAATAAATAGTGCTTTTGTAGTAGTAAATAGAGGCATAATGCCATTAAATTTGCAGAGTTTTCCTTTAGGGCCAAGTTGAATTTTGATACTAGTTTTGTTAGGGTAGGGAGGGTTTGAGAAAGGAATATTTTTTATTTTAAATAAATTTTTTAATTATGGAAAATTTCAGACATATACAAAAGTGGAGACAATGGAATAATGAAGCCTCATGTACCCATTGTCCCACTTCAGCAATTATCAACATATGCCTAATCTTGCTATAGTTATGATCCTTCACACTGTGTCCCACACTGCCTCCATTGAATTAAATCCAAGGCTCATCCATTAATACTTTGGAAACTCAAATTTTAAAAATTATTAAATTATTTGGGAATATAAATTGCTTCTGCATAATTTTAAGTTTGGAAACATTGCATCTAAAAACATCAAGCCAAATATAAAAATGAAAGACTTATAATTTGATATTCTGAACTGAAACTGTGCTTAGAAATATTCACTGTAACCTCTTATTTTTACAAATGAGAAAACTGAGGCCCAAGAAGGTGAATGTGGTTGAAGTCTTACTTCTAAATCGAGGTGAACCTGCTCTGTGTGTGGGAACTTGAGCAGTGTGGTGCAGCAGCCACACCAGTTCTTTGTCTGTTGTGGTGCCTCATTGGTGTTGTTGGGCAAGGCCTAATCAGTGCCAAAGTCTCAGCCAGAGCATATTCTTTCTTTAAACCTTTTAGATGACAACACTTTAAGAACCAAAGATCCCTAGGCAAGGTAATTTGAAATCTGTTATCAAGTTGAAGTCTTCCTTAAAAGCGGTCACAATAAATCAAGTTTATTCTGCAAAAAAGATAAAACACGTAAAACACGAAGGAAAAAATTAAAATTATATCATCTTATTACCTTCCTAAAAGCACTTTAAATATTTATTTATACTTATATATACGTGTATATATGCACATGTATAGGTTATGTTGGATATATACTTTTTTAATCTGCTTTTCAGTTAATACAAGATAGTAAGCATTATATGTATTTTTCATAACATTAAATACTTTTGGAAAATAATTTAATAGCTGCAAATAATCCACTGTGTTTAGAGGTACCATAACATAATGACCAATTCTCTTACTATCGTCATTTTTTCAAATTTTTTTCGAGTATAACTTGCAATGGACGCTCATCTGTATTTTGTCTTATTTCTTTAGAATAATTCTTATAAATGGAATTACCAGATAATAGATTATAGTAATTATTCTTCCTGTTGGGATCTTAGTGTTAGTTCCTTTTCAATGTTAACAAAAAATAGCACTTCAGTATCCAGAGTGAAGTGTCGGTTTATTTTTTTGTGCTCATGCTCTTATAGTAAATTACAACGTGAAGGTGATGTGAGTTTTCAATAGAATGAGGATTTGAAGGGAACTTTGACCTGACAAAAGTAATGTAGAAGTTCACATGAAGAGTGCAGATATAAGCCATTCCATTTCAAACAATCCTAATCACTTGAAAGTACCTCTCTATGTTAAGCAGGAAACCTGCTCACTATAAATTCTTTTGACCCACAAAAAGTCAACATCCTCTTCTATAAAATAAACCTTGTTTTTTCTTAGTTATTGTCATTTCTTCTTAGTATATTCTTATATTTGAATATAAATACACTAAAAAATGGATTCCAGTGTTTCTTTTTAGTATATTCTGTTCTTTCAAATATGTTGTTTTAATAGTTCCTCCTAATGTATGTTTTCTAAATTCTTTACCTTTATGAATATTTTATTTAAAGTGTGATTCTCCAAGTAGGAGCCTGTCTTCTCATTCTAACTTCTCTGAAGTTACAATAATGGTATTCCTTTAATGTGGACCCTATGCATCTGTTACTATAGTCTTGGCTTAGAATACAAGTTTAGGCATGTCTGTTGCACTCTTGGTGTATATTAAGATCATTAGGATATTTTATTCATAATATCCTTTCCCTGAAAAATATGTAAGTGATTATTTGAACCAAAATGCTGACCTTTATCTTGATACCAGTTTTTATCTTCTTGGTATCAGTCCAACATTCTAGCTTATTGGAATAGCTTTGATTATTTGATCTTGTTTTCTATTTGTTAGCTATGCCTACCAGCTTTGTACTTCCTGTGCTTTGTGTAAATGCCTACCATACCTTAAATCAAGAAACTGATAAATTCATGAATAAAACAGGACTATTCATGTTAATTTTGTTGAAATAGATATTTT